>NC_042617.1:83089152-83262328 GCF_901001135.1 Rhinatrema bivittatum | reverse complement strand
GAGACAGAGGGATGTAGCCCGTTTTAACGGGCTTAACGGCTTGTTACAATATAAAATAAAGATATAATAGAAATAAAAATATTAACAGTCATCAAGACCTCCTAAAAGCCTCATTAAATAAATGAGTTTTCATATCTTCTTTAGAAGATATTCAACTATCAGAATATTTTTGCACTGATGCAGCATTTGGTTTAAGCAGTTCAGAAGCCTATGCTCACACTATCTTGTACATATGCAGTCAAGTACAGTAGTTTTAAACATTTTCTTCTCTAACAAAGAAAAACGCTGCTTTGAATGAAAGAGTAGAAAGAAATGAATGAGTTTCATAAAGCTATTCCTTATAACTTCCCTTAGTTTAATGTGAGCATGCTCTGACCTAGTTATGCCAAGACAACAAAAATGAGATTACTAAAGTCATGTCAAGGCCAAATTTGTTTTATTCTAGAGATATCATTATTCTCTTAGTGATAAATGATGTACTTTCACAGACCCATACACTACCGGATAATGAATTACAGAAAGTTTGAAAAAGTACAATATCTTCTTTGTATGCTTTCCAAATTATATACAGTGTTGAAAAGAAGTAAAAGTGTTCTAGGTCCGTCAGTCTGTCTTTCTGGGGGCAAAATAACTTCAAATAAGGGATGGCAAGTCATCAAATTTTGCTTTCTGAAAGAAACAGGAAATTTGAAAAAACATGGATTGGTATTTTTCATGAAGGAACCCTCCCACTCCCCCCCCCCCAAAAAAAAAAAAAAAATTCCCATGGCTTTCCTTTGGGAGTTAGAAGATATGGGATGCTGACAGATAAGAAAAAAATACCTAAACTATCTCAACTTATACTGTACACCCCACAAAGCCCTGCTCTCAAGACTGGATACTAGCTGATCTCAAACCAAGGACCTCATCAGTTGGGATGCTAATGCATTGCACTCTGAGCCCCTAGAGGGCAAAGATGAAAGTCAGCTAACCCAAAGGTGGAGATCTTGTACTGGATTTGCTAGGAGAATGGGTGATTCTGTCCTCAGAGAACTAGGTTATCAAGATGTACATTTATTCAAAATGAATACAGAAAATACAATAATTGAGGCCATGTTTGGTTCATTCTGAATGGATCAAGACAAAAGTGGCCTTCTACAAAAATACCCAAACACTTTTGGGTATTTTCAAATTTGATTAAAAATACATTTTTAAAAAAAGGGTCTCCTGAGGCACTCAAGAAACCTCCTGCCCTGCCACAATTTATTCTGTGACCAGGACCCATCCAGAGCCTCCCCAGGCCCCCTCCACACCCACTCCCAGACCATAAAAAATCCATTCCTGAGGCTGAGCCTCCATGTATGGGCATCCCTGGGCCTCTCCAATTTCCCCATTCAAATCTGCTAGGGCTGGAGGGCTCCCATCCTTTCTCCTCTTTCTGTGGTTCTGGCAACATCTTGAAGAACTCATTCCTTCACCAGGTCTTGGAATTTAAAAAATAGCACTTTTTGCCTGAAGTGTGGTGCCAATGTGATGCCTACCTCTAGTATGACCAGCATCATTTTGGTGAATGGCTGTAAAAATATGCAGCACTATTTGTAAAGTTATAGGACCCAGCGCAAGAGTAAATAGGCTTCCTTCCTGCCCTGAAGGACCTTACCTTGACCAGGGCATAAGTTCATGCCAGAGTAGGAGCTCCCCAGCCCGGACAGATTTGAATGGAGTGTGTGGCAGGGGCCCACAGAGGTTCCATCATTTTTTTAGGCTTCCCATTTAATGTTATTTTTACTTCAGCAAACAAACCAAACCAGAAAATAAACAAAAACTTTAAATGAACTTAAAAGATGAAAACACCCCCTACCCCCCAAAAAAAAAATGGAAACAAAGCTTTAGGACTACCAGATTGGTTCTTAGGAAAAGGAAAAGTTATGCTAGGCATAGAAAAGTTGTTTCTAAAAGTTAGACAGCTGCTTAGCAATGTTGCTGAACCTGGATACAGGATCAATGATAACTGAAATAATAATTGAAGTTGGCCTGATCATACTACTGTTTTCTTGTGTAAATTAATTGAGATTAGAAGTGAAGTTACTTGAGAGGTCTCTCTTCCAGGTGTAACTTGGGAAAATGGGTATATTCAATAGCACGGCTTAGTCCATGTACCTCTCCTGATACTAAGCCACTCATTCCTGGGGTAATTCACTGACTTATAAGAATACCAGCTCCATTAACATATATGAGATAAAATTATAATACTACCTTATTAAAAGGATGTTGTGTTAATGTCACCCAATTAGGATAATAATATGCAAACAAACTATCTCATTGGTTTGTAAATTAGAGATGGGAGAATAAGAATGCATAGCAGTGAATTTATTTATTTTTATTTATACTTTTATATACCGAAGTTCAAGTAACAGGGTTACTTATCAGTTCGGTTTACATTCAACAAGCAAGCGAACAATGACAACAATTGTCTTACATTGAACAGGGAATCTAACAACTTGGATGAACATAACTTGGAAGAACCAGAGAAATAAAGAGTAATCGTAGCTGGACTTGTGGGGTATCAAGCCTGCAGTTAGGGGAGGGATGGCTGAAGGGGAGGAGGGAAAGGTGAAACTATCGATTTATTAATAAATGGGAAATATACTTAGGGGAAGGCCCTGGGTGAGGGCAGTCCAAGAAGCTGTGGATGGTCCGTGATGTTATGGGAAAGCTTGGCAGAACAGAAATGTCTATGGAGACGTCTTTTGAGTGCAAAAATAATTTTTTCACCCAGTGTGGACAAAAGATGCTTTACATATTTATCCGTTTAGGACTGCCTGAAATCTCACTCCTGCCCTTTTTTGAGGCTTTGAAGATTGTACTGGACTGGACTATGTTATCATACCATGTCAAGATGTTAGTGCCTCTGCCCTTCAGAATATTAAAATTCAGTGTCTATGGATCTGCAGAACTTGAGCAATGGCAGTGTCACTAAAACAATACCTGAGCTTTGAAACTATTCGTACTTTTAAACCTTGAGTGACACAACCTTGGGATTCTCTTGTTTCTTAGATGAATGAATGATTTTTTTTTTTTAGATGTATGTAAATAAAACATGTGATGTAAATAAAAAATATATGTAAATAAAAAATATATGTAAATATATAAATATAAATATATATATATATATATATATATATATATATATATATATATATATATATATAAATATATAAAAAAATATATGTAAATAAAAAATATATGTAAATAAAAAATGTATGTAAATAAAACATGTGATGTAAATAAAAAATTTTAGATGTATGTATATAAAACATGTGCAAGAGGCATGGTCATTGTTAAAAAATACCATCCTAGAAGCATAGTCCAGATGTATTCCACTCATTAAAAAAGGTGGAAAGAAGGCAAAATGATTACTGGCATGGTTAAAAGGAGAGGTGAAAGAAGCTATTTTATTTTAGATGAATGATAAACCCCCTTTGCAAAAACTTGTTGCGCAAATTGTATGATATTAATTACCCCAATCTCTGGTGAAACTTTTAATCTAGCGTTGAAAACATTTTCTTTATGTGATCAAAAATTTTTTTATGGTGAGAAGAGGAACGTTTCATATATTGGTATCATGAACCCCACCGAGTGATACAGTTGTATTATAATCATAAACAGACCTCCTCCATCCACTTTTTTTTAAACATAACATGTAAATACACCAAGGGGGTAATTTTCAAAAGGAGTTACATGCGTAAATGTAGCTACTATTGTAGCAATTTTCAAAAGCCATTTACTCAAGTAAAGTGCACTTATGTGAGTAAATCCTATAGACTAGTCAATGGCATAAATTGTAGCAATTTTCAAAAACCCACTTACTCAAGTAAAGTGAATTTACTCCAGTAAACCTGGTTTTTACTCGAGTAAATGCTTTTTAAAATCAGGCCCCAAGTGAACAACTCATTCGTTTTTTGTTTTTTTTTTTGTTTTTTAAATCTTTGCTTGTCTGTGAATTCCATGCTTGTAGAAACTTGAACAAATGATGTCACAGTCCCGGTATTATATAATATAGCAAAAAAGCTAGACTGAGCTTTATCAATATATTGGACTTGTTTGTTATAACAAAAAAAAATAAATCATTCATTCAATTGGATGCTTATGGTACTTTGACAAGCTATATAGACCTCTCAGGCGTTATATATTGTTGGAAAAAGGCTTGAAAACAAGCTCAATCAACATCCCGACTTATCTGATGTAATGAACCAAATACCGACGCAGCCACGTTTCAAGTCCATCCAGGGACCTTTCATCAGGGAATTCGTCCTCATTGAATCCTCCGTCGGTGGGTGTTGAAATCTTGCCTGATGAGTTTAATACATTTTCTTCAATATGAGTCAAAGATACTCTACCGGATTCTGAAGAAAATGTATTAAACTCATCAGGCAAGATTTCAACACCCACCGACGGAGGATTCAACGAGGATGAATTAATGACTGGAAGGGGGACAGTAAGCAAATCCACGGCTCTCGTACTAAACTTTCAAAATGGAAACTTTGATAAAATGAGAAAAATTGTTAGAAAAAAAACTGAAAGGAGCAGCTACAAAGGTAAAACATGTGCAAGAGGCATGGTCATTGTTAAAAAATACCATCCTAGAAGCATAGTCCAGATGTATTCCACTCATTAAAAAAGGTGGAAAGAAGGCAAAATGATTACTGACATGGTTAAAAGGAGAGGTGAAAGAAGCTATTTTATCCAAAAGATCTTAATTCAAAAATTGGAAGAAGGATCCAACAGAAGAAAATAGGATAATGAATAAGCGTTGGCAAGTTAAATGTAAGAGATTGATAAGACAGGCTAAGAGGGAATTTGAAAAGAAGTTGGCCGTAGAGGCAAAAACTCACAGTAAAAACTTTAAAAAATATATTCGAAGCAGAAAGTCCATGAGGGAGTCAGTTGGACCGTTAGATGATCGAGGGGTTAAAGGGGCACTTAGAGAAGATAAGATGTGGTAGGCTTGACTGACAAACTAAAGAGTAGTAAATCACCTGGACCATATGGTATACACCCCAGAGTTCTGAAGGAACTAAAAAATGAAATTTCAGACCTATTAGTAAAAATCTGTAACCTATCATTAAAATCATCCATTGTACCTGAAGATTGCAGGATAGCTAATGTAACCCCAATATTTAAAAAAGGCCTCCAGGGGTGATCCGGGAAACTACAGACCGGTTAGCCTGACTTCAGTGCCAGGAAAAATAGTGTAAAGTGACTTAAACATCAAAATCACAGAACATATAGAAAGCCATTGGTTTAATGGAACAAAGTCAGCATGGCTTTACCCAAGGCAAGTCTTCCCTCACAAATCTGCTTCACTTTTTTGAAGGAGTTAATAAACATGTGGATAAAGGTGAACCGGTAGATGTAGTGTACTTGGATTTTCAGAAGGCGTTTGACAAAGTTCCTCATGAGAGGCTTCTAGGAAAAGTAAAAAGTAATGGGATAGGTGGCGATGTCCTTTCATGGATTGCAAACTGGCTAAAAGACAGGAAACAGAGAGTAGGATAAAATGGACAATTTTCTCAGTGGAAGAGATTGGGCAATGGACTGCCTCAGGGATCTGTATTGGGACCCTTACTTTTCAATATATTTATAAATGATCTAGAAAGAAATACAACGAGTGAGGTAATCAAATTTGCACATGATACAAAATTGTTCAGAGTAGTTAAATCACAAGCAGATTGTGATAAATTGCAGGAAAACCTTGTGAGACTGGAAAATTGGGCATCCAAATGGCAGATGAAATTTAATGTGGATAAGTGCAAGGTGATGCATATAGGGAAAAATAACCTATGCTATAGTTACACAATGTTAGGTTCCATATTAGGTGCTACCACCCAAGAAAGAGATCCAAGCATCATAATGGATAACGCATTGAAATCTTTGGTTCAGTGTGCTGCAGCAGTCAAAAAAGCAAACAGAATGTTGGGATTTATTAGAAAGGGAATGGTGAATAAAACGGAAAATGTCATAATGCCTCTCTATCGCTCCACGGTGAGACCGCACCTTGAATACTGTGTACAATTCTGGTCGCTACATCTCAAAAAGATATAATTCTGATGGAGAAGGTACAGAGAGAGGTGACCAAAATGATAAGGGGAATGGAACAGCTCACCTATGAGGAAAGACTAAAGAGGTTAGGACATTTCAGCTTGGAGAAGAGACGACTGAGGGGGGATATGAGAGAGGTGTTTAAAATCACGAGAGGTCTAGAACGGGTAGATGTGAATCGGTTATTTACTCTTTCAGACAATAGAAAGACTAGGGGGAACTCCATGAAGTTAGCATGTGGCACATTTAAAACTAATCGGAGAAAGTTCTTTTTCACTCAATGCACAATTAAACTCTGGAATTTGGTGCCAGAAGATGTGGTTAGTGCAGTTAGTATACCTGTGTTTAAAAAAGGATTGAATGGAGGCAAGATGGCCACCGAGGAATGAATGGTGAAAGCTGAGCTCCGGTGCAATTCAAAATTTCCTTTTTCTCTTTTGAAATTCACATTGAAATTTTTTTCTTCTACTTACCGATATTGTGAAGATGCCAAATACCAAGAGCAAAGCGAAGATAAACGATGTTGCCTCTACTCCTATTTCTTCTGTGAGACAGCCCCTGGATAACAGAAGCTTTCGCCAGATCAGTGTGTATGAAACCAGAGGGAGGGGCCACTGAGGGACGCAGCAATGAGCAGATGCTGAGCCCTCTGGCCATTGAGACATCGCTAAGCCCTGGTGCACCCGTTACTCCTGACCCACCGCTCAGAGGTTTGGAATCCGAGCTAACAGCAGCTCTTCTGAGTAGGAAATCAGCTTAGTTGGAGTTGGAATTCCAGAGAGGGAGTGTCGGTGATACAAGGCCCTCGGCGAGCCCAGTTTTAGAGGGCTGCAGGAGATAACCCATAGAAGCACAGGATCGAGCTGGGGAAGGAGCAGATCCCTCAGAGGAAGGAGAGGTGGAGGAGGATTTACAAGTGGTATGTGGAGTCTCTAATTTTAATTCCTCTAAAGTGACTCTGGAAGAAGTTTTAAGGGCTATCTCTTCCATAGAGAAATCAATAAAGTCTCTAAATCTATGGTGAAAGAAAGTATTACCAAAAGCCAAACATTAGAAAATAGAACAGTGAAAGTTGAAATTGCAATGATTACATTAGAAAATAAAGTGGAAGAGATGCAAAAAGTTCAAAATAATCTGATTAAATCAGAAATTTCTCAAATGATTAAGATAGAAAACTTGGAAAACCATCTAAGAAGGAATAATCTAAGAATTTTAAATTTTCCAAGAAAGAGACTCTTAGCTCATCGAGAACTTTTTAAGAGCTATCTTGCAAATGTCTTGAAAATTTCTGAGAAAGACTTTCCAACTATTGTGAAAAAGTACTATGTACCCCAAATAGGATAGGAGAAATCACAAGAACAAGATAAGAAAGAAGAATTATCCTTTGACATGATGTCCATTTTGAAAAAATCATATGAACTAGTAGTGGAGGAAAGAGCATCGCTGTTTGTGCAGTTCTCTACTTCTAGTGAAAGGTATTTAACATTGAGGGTTTACTTTCAAAACCAATCTCAAACGTTTTATTGATATGAGTTAAAAATATTTCCTGACATAACTACGAGCAGGAGTAAGTTCTGTGTGCTGGCCAGCTGCCAGCACGCACATCCCTCTAGAAAGGCCTCTGTTTCGCCATATGGGTTTCTTCAGGGGAAATATGGTTCATAGCTATTCTTGCATTGATAACATGGACTGTTTTTAGTGAGGAGAAATTGATTTCTTATTGTTGATTTTACGTTATATGTCGATTTGCCACTAGCATCACTTCGTTTGTACTGCAGGGAGGAATTGAAGTCTGCTACAGATACACTGCCAGCAAAAAGACATGAAAAAGCTTCCAACATGCTAAGAAGACTGAAAATTCACAGGTGATTATACTACATTTAACAAGCTGCTAATTAATAAAAGTTGAAGTCTTAAGACACTAACAGGTCAATACAGTAAAGTGCGGCCGCCGTTACCCTGCTCCTAACCCGCTTTCTACCCACTTTTCGGCCGCGTTAGCCCTTCCTCCGATACACAATCCCCTTTAACCTACTCTTACCGCGTCCTTAAATCACCGGGTAACCCCTTCCGCCCGCGGCATGTATATTACATGTAAACGTCTAAACGATCGAATTAGCTATTCTCTCCCATACAGTAACGCGCGCCCCGAATATCACTTTTTTACCCTGCCGTTTTGCCGCGCGTTTAACCTGCTAACTTACCGCCTACCCTTACCCCTGCATTAGAGGCAGGGGTAAGGGTAAGTGGCAAACTTTCCCCCAGCCCCCGCTCACCTGCCCTGGCCGCGTCCATGGGTGCTGGTCTCCGGGGCAGCCCCAGTCTTCTCCCCTCCTCCCGAAGCAACGAAAGCGGAAAACAAAAGTTGCAAGAGAGAGAGGGGAGAGAGGACGGGCAATCCTATGCTTGGGATTGTCAGTCCTCTCTCCCCTCCTCCCGAAGCAAGGCGCGAAAAGCAGCCTTGCTTTTCGGGAGGAGGGGAGAGAGGACTGGCAGTGAAAAGCAACGAAGCGACTTACTTTTTTTGCAGCCCCCCTCCGGAGTCAGACATCGGCGATGATGGACGCGGCTCCCCTGCCTCCAGCTGCCCGCGAAGATAGACGCATCACACGGGCGAAAGTGGCCCCTGTGCCTGCAATTGGGCCTCTCAAGATGTGACGTCTCTCCTGCATCATACTGAAACAGGCCTGGAAGGAGACATCATGAACCGCAATATACTGGCAATGTAGCCCAAATTGGGCTAATAGTGCAACTTGCGATAACAGCCTTTTGCATAGCTGATAGTGCAATTCACGATACACATGCTTATTAGCATAAGGTACACCCCTTTTTGGTAACGCATGCGATACCAATGCGATATTGGAAAATGAGGCCCACAGTATATCAGTCAGAGAACCCTAAAATAGGGAAAATAACACCACTAATGTTTTAAATGATTTAAGAATAAGCAGTTACACTTTAAGCTTACCTCAATGACAATAGGCAGGAAGATTTCTCTTTTTTATAGACAATTGCCAGTTTGTGGAGTGGCACAAACAGACAAAGAGACCAAATGGAATGACTGGACCCCAAGGAGACTGACACAAACAAGACGGGTGACTTGATTGTACTGGGAAATAGTGGCTCAGTTTTCAATTTATCTTCACGTCCTTTATCCTCAGTAGAAATTAATGTCTTACAGAAGGGTTTATCTTTTGTCCTCACCAACGTCTTATATACACAAATTTATTTTAAAGCTAAAAGGTGCTATTTTTTTTTCCAATGATGTCAACATATCTAGAAGAGAGTGCTTTACATCTAAATCAGTCCAGATTCCTCCCGGACCCCCATAGCCTATTATTCATATATTTGAAAAACTAGTATTACATGCGTTAGGACAGATGGAAAAGAAATTTTGCAAACCTTTTCACAATTGTACCAAACAAGAAAGTGTGGCATGCAAAGCTTTACAAAATGACAATTCTATTGTGATAATCCCAGCAGACAAAGAAGGAGGGGTGGTGGTTATGGACCAAACAAAATATGAAGAAGAAGCACTATGACAACTTTGAGATGAACGTTTCTATACTTTATTAACAGAGGACCCAACTGAGCAGCTAGACCAAGATATCTCATCCATTCTACAATCAGGCAAACAACAAGGTTTTATTAATAACAAAAAGTTTGAGTTTCTGCCAAAAAAATATCCAGTCACCCTTAAGTTTTACTTGGTACGCAAGATAAATAAATCTCTACAAGACCCTCCTGGAAGGCCCACCGTATTGGGCATTAGGTCACTACTTGAACCACTATCCAAATGTATGGACTAATTTTTTAATCCAAATGTGCCTCTACACAAATCATACATTAAAAATTCAGTAGCATGGGATCTTCTTAGTGTTTCGGTACTTGCCAGGTTCTTCTGGACTGGTTTGGCCACTGTTAGAAACATGATACTGGACTTGATGGACCCTTGTTCTGACCCAGTATGGCAATTTCTTATATTCTTGTGTTCTTACCAACTTCATTCAAAACTTGAAGAGTCTTTGGACTGTGCCAGCATGGAGTGGCTAGTGACAGCAGATAGCGTTGCATACTAATATTCCACTGTCGTCAGCCATACAGATTATTAGAGTCATTACAGAACACTGACTTATCAGCTGGCCATCAACAGTTTGTAGTAGATTTGGCAGCTATTGCTCTAATAAAAATGTTTTTCAATTCCAGAGCAGTGTATTCCATCAAATGAAAGGCACAGAAATGGGGGCCTCCATGGCCACATCGGTGGCATGCCTTTATGTATCGAAAGTTGAGGAAACACATGTTTTATACCTCTTCTTTTTTGGAAAAATGTTAGGTTGTGGGTTAGATTCATTGATGACATTTTTTTCATTTGGACCTCTTCATTCGATTATCTTTTGGAGTTTGAAGGCTGGCTGAATCAGCAGGATGCAAATTTGCAGTTTTCTTGTTTCAAAAATCAACATAAAATGTATTTTATTGACATGATTGTTTACAATCATAAAGACAAATTGTAAACTACTATTCACCACAAAGAAACAGACAAAAATTCACTTTTATCGTTTCAAAGCCATCACCCTACACATTTGAAAGAGAACATCCCAATGGGCCAATTCTGGTGGATATGTTCCTCAAAGGAAGAATATATCACTGAAGCAGACAGTGATGGAAGAGGCCGCACAGCCTCTTCCAGCCGCACAGCCAGCCAATCAGGAGAGCCCAAGACGGCCAATCGGGCTGTCCCAAGCGGGCATTTAAATTCTCTTCGCTCCGGCCCACGCTCTCTTGCTTTGACCGACCCAACGGAGTGCAGGCCTGCGCGTTCGGCGCCAGAGACCCGCCGGGGTAAGGCCTAACAACTTTTAAACTCACCCCAGACGGGTCCCCAGTCCGACCACGAGGGTTCCACGCCGCCAGACCGTGCCCAAGCCTTCTTCTCGCTGCGCTCCTCTTCCGGCTGCACAGCCTCTTCCAGCCGCACAGCCAGCCAATCAGGAGAGCCCAAGACAGCCAATCGGGCTGTCCCAAGCGGGCATTTAAATTCTCTTCACTCCGGTGCCGCGCAACAAAGGGGCCTGCCCCTTTGTACGCCCCTTCGTACAGACCCTTTGACAGACCCAACAAACACCTACTAGTTTGTTCACTCGAGCTATTTCTTCTCTACCCTCTCTTTCCCCCAAACTGCTTTACACTCTCACCCAGAGCCTCCACCCCTCCCCCTCCTTTATCCTTCACCCACACACATAACACCCCACACAACTTTACCAGCAGCGATTAAACATGTGCTATTCAACCATACCAATCATTTTCAACAGCAAGAGAGACCCAACAAAAAAACAAGGCTCTCATCCCGCACAACAACCTAACAGGCTCATCCCAATCATGCTATCACCTCTGAATCAACTTTTGGGCTTCACACTTTTCACGTTGTCTCTTCCGAATGCACAATCCCTCTCAAAAAAAACCCACCTCCTGAATGACTTTCTCACAGATGAGCATCCTGACCTGTGTGCCATCACAGAAACGTGGTTAAAGCCAGAAGACACGGTCCTCTTCAATCAACTCCCGATACTTACCTATGATATATTCTCCAGCCCAAGATTGAAAAAAAGAGGTGGTGGTCTTCTACTCACCGCCAACAAAAAACTTAAACTGTCGCTTCAAATATCTACCTCCTCCCAATCTCTCGAATTTGCTGTTTTTAAATCCCCTCAACTGCAAATAGGCCTCATCTACTCCCCTCCAGGTCATCTAGATTCAGACCCCTCACCCTTAATAGAATGCATTGCCAAACACATGGACACCGACGCACCAGCCATATTGATGGGACACTTCAATCTCCATGTAGATGCCACACCTCGTTCATCCAATTGTGAAGCCTTCTTAAACACCCTCAACTTCATGGGTTTCAAACAGCTCATAAATGAACCGACTCATAAAGCTGGTCACACCCTGGATTTAATTTTCATAAACCAAAGCTTCACCCTCTCTTCCAACACAACCTGCCGGCCAATACCTTGGTCTGATCACAAGCTAATTAATCTATCTTTACTATACCACCAACCAATCCCCAAGGCCTCCCAGAAATCAACGATTCAATTCAGAAAACTTTGCAAAACTGAAACCCTCATCTCCCATCTAACCCCGGAGCTAATCCACCTGGACCTCACAGACGCTAACTCAGCATTAGCCTCCTGGTCCAAAATCACAAGCAAAGTGGCAAACATGACCTGCCCTCTAACTACCAAAACAATCCAATCCAACAAGGATACAAAAAAACCATGGTATACCCCCAAGTTAAAAACCTTAAAGCGTGAACTCAGGAACAGAGAAAAGACATGGCGCAAGAACCCCTCAACCTCAAATCTTGCAGCCTTCAAAGCTCACATGCACCAATACAGGATATCCATTCTTCAGGCAAAAAAGGACTTCTACTCACAAAAAATACACAACTTTATCTTCGACCCAAAAGCCCTTTTCTCATTGGTTGCTTCTCTCACTAAACCACCCGCCTGCCCTATTCCAGACGACAAAGCAGCAAATAAAGCTACTGAACTGGCCACCTATTTCAAGAACAAAATTGCCAACCTACTTGACCCGCTCAAGGAAAGGATAGCCCCTTCCCCACCTCATATGTTACCCCCCCCCCCAGCTACTCACTGCAAGCCTTGAGACCCTTGAGTCTGTGTCCACCTTAGAGATTGAAAACGTACTAAAAAAACTGAAACCATCATCCCACCCTTTAGATGCCATTCCAGCCAACCTCCTGATAGCGAGTGCCAAAGACATCTCAAATCCATTATCACAGATTATTAATGCCTCCTTATCACAGGGTCTAGTCCCTACCCCCCTTAAACTCGCCCTTCTGAAACCCCTGCTAAAAAAAACAAATCTGTCACCTGATAACCCAGCCAACTTTCGCCCCATAGCAAATCTTCCGATGATCGCCAAAATCTTGGAAAAAATAGTCAATAAACAGCTTTCTGAATACTTGGACAACAACAACCTACTCTCGCCGTCTCAACTAGGATTCCGTAAGTCTCGTAGTACCAAATCCCTCCTTCTATCACTATCAGACAATACCCTCAGGAACCTTGAAAAAAAACAATCCTGTCTACTCATCCTTCTCGACCTAATGGCGGCATTTGACACAGTGAACCACGATATTCTCTTAGATCGCCTCTCAGAAATTGGCATAAAAAACACCGCCCTCAGCTGGTTCTCATCCTTCCTCCAGAACAGGTTCTACAAAGTTAAGGTCAACAGCAAAGAGTCCCCTCCATTCAGATCCACACTCGGAGTCCCACAAGGATCTTCTCTATCTCCAACGCTATTTAACATTTATCTTCTCCCTCTGTGTCAGCTCCTTTCTAAACTCAATCTAACACACTACATTTATGCAGACGACGTACAAATCCTCATACCAATTAAAGACTCACTACACAAAACCATGCTTTATTGGAATTCGTGCCTGCTATCCATCAATAACCTTCTACTAAAACTTAACCTGATACTCAACTCCAATAAGACTGAGTTCCTGCTCATCACCCCCGACGGCAACTTCTCAGTATCTAACACAAACACCTTAGCCCTTCTATCCCTATCCCCACAGGTCAGAAATCTTGGAGTCATCATCGATAATCAATTTAACTTCAGAAGTTTCATCAACAACACCGTTAAAGAATGCTTTTTTAAACTCCAAGTCTTAAAAAGGCTAAGACCCCTACTACACTTCCAGGATTTCAGATCTGTGATACAAGTAATCATATTCTCGAAAATAGATTACTGCAACTCATTGCTGATAGGTCTACCTGCTAATACATTGAAACCGTTACAAATGCTACAGAATGCCGCAGCAAGGATTCTAACAAAATCCAACAAAAGGGACCACATAACACCCATCTTAAAGAACCTACACTGGCTCCCAATCAAATATAGAATCCTATACAAGACACTCTCAATCATCCACAAAGTCATCCACCACACCACCCAAATTGAGCTCACAATCCCATTACATCTTCACACTACCTTCCGACCGAGGAGACAAGGCCAGAGAGGCACCCTACAAGCACATCCCGTCAAAACAACACTAAGTAGAAGAACTCTATCCACCGCAGGCCCTATACATTGGAATTCACTCCCACCAGACCTCAGACTTGAACAATCAACACCAACCTTCAAAAAAAGACTCAAAACCTGGCTGTTCAACCAAGCATTCTCTTAACCCACTCATGTATATACAAGACATATGTATATAAATTGTACTCTCCCTGTTCATTATTAGTTTAACCAAGTTAAATCACCCTGTTCTATGTAAGACATTATAAACTATTCTTTATATTGTCATTGTAATTGTTGAAATGTGAACCGAAGTGATTAGTAACTTTGTTACCTGAAGTGCGGTATATAAAACTGTTAAATAAAATAAATAAATAAGAGTACAGATTTTTACAGAGAAGTTACCCTCACTGAATCATCAAACAAGCATTCAAGTGAGCATTACATGCCAATAGAGAGTGGCTACTACAACCATCACGGAAACAGGCAGCACATAGACTAGCATGTGTAGTACCTTATTCCACCAGCACAAGTGAAGTCCAAAATATCATTAAAAAATATTGGAATATACTATCTGACCTTACTCCTTTTCAGGAGATCCCTATTTTTGCGAACCTAAGAGGTTGGAATCTATGGGATATGCCTATAAATACATCCAGAGACAGACCCATATCCAGTTCAACACCTAGGGGTTATATGTGGCAAATGTGTCATGTGCAGTTACATGAGCCAACAATTTGCTTTACCCAATATCACAAGAACCCATTACCTTCATGAACATTATACATGCAACTCCAAATAGGTAATCTATGCTATAGTATGCCCCTGCAATAAAATTTACATTGACCACACAAAGAGGGCTATAAAAACCAGAGTGATCCAACATGGAAGTTGCATTTGTACCAGAAAATGGAAGCCCTGGTGGTTCAACATTTGACTGAGCACATTCTGTCAAATATTTATTTATTTTTTTGTTATACAGCAATTCAATTTGACAAGAGGGGGTGATATTCTACCAATGGAACACAATTCACCCTAAAGGGATTAAGTAAAGCCATTGAATGGGAGGCATTTTTTACAGTAACCCTTAGGTATAACAAAGTCCACATTCATCACCATTATACTTAAATTGCTAACTCATTTGCTGGATCTTTATCACCACATTGAAACAATATAGATGGCTTTGGAAACATTCTTACCTGAAGACAAGGAAAGATTCTTAGAGCCTAGTAAAATCAATTCGGCATGATCACAAATGTACAATGGGAGGCAGTACTCTTAATGAGTTTTGTGTTTGTAGCTCTCTACAGGGGTCAAGAAAGCTTTATACAAATTGAACTTGAGGAGCCCTGTGTCTGAAGTTCTCCACAGAGGTCACTAAAGGTCTATACAAATCACCACCTGATACAAACAGCTAAGAGCATGGATGTGACACTTACATCGGATGTGTCACTAACATCACTGCCTTTGCACTGCAAGGAGGCATTGAAGTCTGCTACAGATACACCTCTTGCATATAGACAAGGGAAGGTTTCCAACATGCTGAGAAAGTAATACAACACTATGTAAAAAGTGAGGGGCATATTTTTACAATTCCTTGTTTAATCTGAAGTCATGCATTCAAGCTTGCTATGGATATAAGTTTGGTAAATAGATAAAGAACAGTCTATTTAATGTGCTGAGGAGACAATGCAACACACTTAATCAACAGCAATATTGAGGCTACCAGTAAAAAGTGAAAGGCATAGTTTATGGCCTTGATCTTTAAACATTTAACGGTTCTTATTAGTTAGAGTTCAATCAAGCAGGGGTTTCAGAATAAACAATTAGATATTAGGGATGTGAATCGTTTTTTGACGATTTAAAAAAATCGTCCGAAAGTTTTTAAATCGTCAAAAATCGTTAGAGTGCGCGATACAATAGAAATTCCCCCGATTTATCGTGAAAAATCGTTAATGGGTTAGTGTCCACTAACGGGAGTTATTTGGGGGGAGGGCGGGAAAACCAGCATACCAAAACAATCCCTAAACCCACCCCGACCCTTTAAAACTAAACCCTTACCTTCCCCCACCCTCCCAAAACCCCCCAAAAACATTTTACGAGTACCTGGTGGTCCAGTGGAAGCCCCGGGACCGATCTCCTGCTCTCAGGCCATCGGCGCCATTTTGGCTGCCACTAATAAAAATGGCGCCGATGGCCCGATAAATAAAAACCCACCGACCCTTTAAAATGACCTCTTTGCTTCCCCCACGCTCCCAAACCCCCCCCCCCCCCCAAACCATTTTAAAATTACCTGGTGGTCCAGTGGGGACACGGGGAGGGATCTCCCACTCTCGGGCCATCAGCTGCCACTAATAAAAATGGCACCGAGGGCCCTTTGCCCTTACCATGTGACAGGGTATCCGTGCCATTGGCCGGCCCCTGTCACATGGTAGGAGCACTGGATGGCTGGCGCCATCTTTAAAAATGGCGCCGGACATTTTAAAGATTGTCGGCTCTAGCTCTGCACTTTTGAGAGACAGAGCATGAGCTTTTGTAAAACTGTGCTGAAGTCCAGAGAGATGGGAAAGAAAAACTGAATGTCAACAGCGTATAGTTTAAAAGACACCTCAAGAGAACCTGACACCTTCCATAGGATGTTAAGTTGGGTATCTTTAGATTTTTACATTTTATTGTTTATAGTGTATATTTGCTTTATGAATCCTACCTATTCTTGGTTTTTTAGCATTGTAATAATGTCTAAAAATTCAGTGAAGATAAAAGAAAAACAAATAAATAAATAAAGGTGTCATACAAAAGGCAAAATAATAACCAAGCTTGTACAAAAATACCATCTTATCCACACTTTATATAATTTGGTATGCCAATTTACTGAGCTGAGTAGCACTTCTACATAGACTGCCTAATTATTCTTATATGCTTTGTTAAAAAAACAAGTTTTCAGTGCTTTCTTTAAATTTATATAGTTTGAAGTGGAGCAAAAGACAAATGGTACAGAATTTCAGAGGGAGGGTTTCTAATAACTGAATGAGGTCTCTCTGATGGAATCGAGCCAAATTACTGATGGTGATGATACAAGAAGGAGCCCTGCCTGGGATGAGAGTAAAGAGCAAGATGGAGTATAGGGCACTGACAATTTAAATAGATGGAGAGGTGAACCAACTGAAAGGGTGCAAAAAAAATACTTAGAATTTTAAATTTAATTCTGTACCTGACCGGTAACCAATATAGCTGTTTCAGAGCTAGGGAAATATGATCATATTTTCAAAGGCAAAAAATCATCCTGGCAGCCGTATTCTGTAACAAATGCAGATGTTTCCGCTGTGAATTTGAGATACAGAATAATAAAAAGTTGCAGTAGTCCAGTGTTAAAATCACAAAATTGTGTTCTAAAGAGTTGAGAACGTTTACATCTGCTTACATATATGTGAGTATCACTTACATTCGGGCCGATACAGAAAACTTCATGGGAGAGCAGGCAAGTGCCCGCTCTCCCAGCGCGCCCCAGGCCACTCTCCTGGGTGCGCGATCCAGTAAATAAATTTATGTAAATGAGGACCCGCGGTAAAAGGAGGCGCTAGGGACACTAGTGCATCCCTAGTGCCTCCTTTTTGACAGAAGCAGCAGCTGTCAGCGGGTTTGACAGCCAATGCTCAATTTTACTGGCGTCGGTTCTCGAACCCACTGACAACCACGGGTTCGGAAAACAGATGCTGGCTAAATTGAGCGTCTGTCTTCCAATCCTCAGGCCGTGGGCAGATTTTTAATTTTTTTTTAAATTTTGGGGCCTCCAACTTAATATCGCTATGTTATTAAGTCGGAGGATGTACAGAAAAGCAAATTTTTCTGCTTTTCTGTACACTTTCCCGGTGCTGGCCGAAATTAACGCCAGCCTTTGGCAGGCGTTAATTTCTGAAAGTAAATGTGTGGCTTGGCTGCACATTTTACTTTCTGTATTGTGCTATTAGTTTCAAGGGGGTTGGCCACGTGTTTTTGATGTGCTATTAGACTCGTACACACAAAGCACAAATAGTTCTTTATTTAGACAGCTTGAAGAGAGCCACCTGGTGGCACCTGGTGTAGTTGCAGTCTCAGGGGCCTCGGCAGAGGGAGTCCTTCTCTCCTAGATGACATCAGGAGGTTCCGCAGCAGGTCTCCCAGCGAGGAGATACTGTGGATGATATAGACTGAGAGTTAGAGTACTCACTAGGTGTTTACTGTAGCTGTGCGATTCAACAGGTATGTTGTAGATGGTACAGGCACCGAGGTAGGGAGAGCAGGTCCTCGAGGAGCGAGTACCTGTTCCCTGTAAGGCACCTGAAAGAAAGCAGAGGGCCCCCGAGGAGCAGGTACCCAGATTAGTGGTTACCCCGAAGGGCAGAGAGAAAGCCTCCTGTGGCAGCATGGAAGCGGCATAGACAAGAATGGATTTGAGTCCTTGCTAACTCAATGAGCTAGCAAATTAGTGAAGGTAATATACCCGGATGGAGTGATGTCAGCATGAGGAAATGCCCTAGAGATTCGCGCCAAGGGTGGTACAAAGACGTGGGTTGCGCGCACGCACCCTACTAGGTACCTGGGAAGAGCAATGGCGGGAAGCTGCACCATAGCCGTTCTGGGGACGCAAGAGAGGTCGACTTGTAGTGCAGGCGCCATTTTGCGCAAAATGGCGCCGGCCGTACGGCAACACGATTCGACTGCAGGAGGTCGTTCCGGACCCCCGCTGGACTTTTGGCAAGTCTTGTGGGGGTCAGGAGGCCCCCCCAAGCTGGCCAAAAGTCCCTGGGGGTCCAGTGGGGATCCGGGAGCGATCTCCTACCGCAAATCGTTTTTCCGTACGGAAAATGGCGCCGGCCATACGCCGTATGGTCGGCGCAATTTTCCGTAAGGAAAAACGATTTGCGTGCAGGAAGTCGTTCCCAGACCTCCGCTGGACTTTTGGCAAGTCTTGTGGGGGTCAGGAGGCCCCCCCAAGCTGGCCAAAAGTCCCTGGGGGTCCAGCGGGGGTCCGGGAGCGATCTCCTACGCTCCTGCCGTTGGGGGACAAAAAAACAAAATGGCGCCGGCGCTACCTTTGCCCTGCCATATGACAGGTCAAAGGTAGCGCCGGCACCATTTCTACAATGCACCGGAGGTCCGAGAGTAAAAGATCACAGCGGGACCCTTCCTCTGGACCCCAGGTAATTTAAGGCATTTTGGGGGGGGGTTCGGGAGGGTGGGGAATTTATTTTAAAGGGTCGGGGTGGGTTTTAGGGATGTTTTAGTGTGCCGATTTTCGATTTACACGATTTACACGATATTTAAAAAACCCAAACTGCGACGATCCGATTCCCTCCCCCTCCCAGCCGAAATCGATCGTTAAGACGATCGATCACACGATTCACATCTCTACAAAGCATGAATCACACTTGTCCTAGTTCAAGGGAAGTTAACTCCAATTCTCGAGTACTGCCATCAGGTCTTGTTTTCAGAATATCCACAATTTTATTTATTTATTTAACAGTTTTTATATACCGGCATTCATCAAGGATATCATGTCGGTGTACATTGAACAGAAACATTACGCCGGAAGGCGTTTGACTAGAAACTCGTTGGGTGAAATGGGAATAACTATTAGTAAAACATAATATAAAATTTATAAGAAAGGAAGAAAATTACAGAATAGAAACACTAATAAATAATATTTTTTAAGGTAGTGGTACAACAAGATATATATATATATAGGGCAATGTAATATATACAAGATATGAAGAAATACAGGATGCATTGAAGCTGAAGAGGAGTTTGATAGGGTTTGCATTTGAGTGAAGAAAATCTAGTGTGAGGGGGTACAATGGAAATTAGGAGGCGGGGGATGCATGAGATATATTTGCATACTGTGGAGACAATGTATTGTAAATATCCTGAAAATCAAACATTTTGCTAGCATTCAAGGACCAGTCATTATCCTAGTTCAAGGAATTAGGCCAACAATCAAAATCAAGGTACAGATTTCAGGAAGCTAAGGTATGGAAATTCATAGTTGTTGTTTATCACATTCGGGCCGATACAGTAAAGTCTGCGGAGAGCGGGTGAACGCCCACTCTCCCAGCGCGCGCACCGGCCACTCGCCGGTGCACGCGATTCAGTATTTAAATTAGGTCCGGCAGTAGATCCAGGTAAAAGGAGGTGCTAGGGACACTAGCACGTCCCTAGCGCCTCCTTTTTGACACGAGCGGCGGCTGTCAGCGGGTTTGACAGCCGACGCTCAATTTTGCCGGTGTCGGTTCTCGAGCCTACTGACAGCCACGGGCTCGGAAACCAGACGCCAGCAAAATTGAGCGTCCGGTTTCCGGCCCGACAGCTGCGGGCCGAATTCAAAAATTTTTTTTTTACTTTTTTTACTCTTCGGGTCCTCCGACTTAATATCGCTATGATATTAAGTCAGATGGTGCACTGCTTTTCTGTGCACTTTCCCGGTGCCGGAAGAAATTAGCGCCGACCTTTGGGTCGGCGCTACTTTCTGTATCCACACGCATACCTAATAGGGCCATCAACATGCATTTGCATGTTGAGGGAGCTATTAGGTGCCGCGGGTTGGACGCGCATTTTCCTCCCCTTACTGAATAAGGGGTAAGGGAAAATGCGCGTCCAATAGCAGGCTAACAGTGCGCTCTGTCGGCGCGCACTGTACTGTAACGGCCTGATTGGGAATATAACCTGCCCCTTAAATTCAAACCAGCTCGTTTATCCTTGATAGGAGCCTAGTGATTAAATCAGCAGATGGAAACTAAGGTTCAAATCTCACTGCCTCTTCTTGTGATGCTGTGAAAGACACTTCTTTCTCCATTGCCTCAGGCACAAACTTCGAGGTAATTTATGAAGGCATTCTATGGCCTCAATGTATGTTATTTGGCCATTATCACATGTTAAATTAAATTGAAATTTACTATGCAGATAACCAAATTATATGCAAATGAAGACACTCTGTGTTCATGCATTAAAATTATGCAAGTTTTTAGACAAAATAACACCAAAATTAACTACTTCTTTTCATTTTACATTATTCTGTTTTATCAGGAAATATTGCCCATTAATTTTTTTTCCTTGTTCAGACACACTTACAGAGGTCTGCAGCAGTCAAAAAGCCCTAACTGTTTAGTCAAGCTTGCTGAGGCCACAATGTTAGGTGTTTGTATAGTGGTTGGCACAGTAGATGGTCTAGGCAGCTATTCAGCAGCATCAAGATGGAAGAGATGCAGAAATGTTAGCAAAGAAGGAACCTGCACAAGTGGGAGAGCTGTCACAGGAACAGGTAAGGCTGCAGGGCCCATGTCTACTATAGCCATGCAGGGCACCACTCAGGGCCTGTAGGGAATGAATCTTGTATCCAAGCACCACATTACTGGGTCTTCCAGCAGAGGTCATCTCATGGAATTGCTTAAGCTATCAGACTATGGATTTACTTGAAGACCTAAAAGCAGATCTCAATCCTGTCACTGAGAGGTCCTATGCCATACCAAGTCTGATGAAACTGATGAGCTCCCTTTATTTCATGGCATTGGGCTCATTCCAAGCAATTTTGGGGGTTGTAAGGGGCATGTAAAAGGCATCTTTTTTCTAGGTGCTTGCACCAGGTAATTCAAGTTGTATGCTGCTACATTATATTCAATTCTCTACTGAAAAACAGAAATTACAGGCCTTGAAGAGAAGTTTCTATTCCATGTCTTACATACAGTCTGTACTTCCCACATGTTGTGGGAGGTATAGACTGCACCCATGTAACCCTCAACCCACCCTATCAAAGGGAGGAATTCTACCACTCCCTTAAAGGGCAAGTGATGTGTGATGCACAAATGTCCATCCTCAATGTCATGGCCAGCTATACATGAATTCTATATCCTTCCGTAATCTGCAATTTGTGAGCAGTTTGAGGATGGGAGATATGGCCATGGCTGGCTTCTAGGTAAGAGCAATGCGTCTTTTCCTAATCTCTTCATATGTGTTTAGGGCGTATGCAATAGAGCTATGTGTCTGCCTTGTTATAGTGCATCTCTCTAACATGTGTCCTGCCAAATTGTTATCTATACATATCTGTCAGTACATCTGTTAAAAGATATTTTATGAGAATAACTGTCATCCTGGAATTCTACCAAAAGTGTTGCCACAGAAGAAAAAGGCTGTACAAGCAAGACCTAGTAAGCTCAACACAGCTGGAACTAGCAAGTAATATGCCAATAGTCAGAGCAGACTAAAACATTGCAGTTTTTTAACAATAGGTTGCCATTACTAGTTTATACAAGTGCCTGGCCCATATACCTTGTGCTCGGATGGACATGAAGGCACATGTAAGGTAGTGTAACAGACCAACATATTTGTGTTTGTGCATGTCACATGCAGCATATGTGTACCTTTCCCCAAAATCATGCTATCTGCTAAAACACAGTATGGAAAGCACATACTGCTGCACTGGCTGTAACGATGAAATTAAGATATATTGATATCAGGCTAGGTCTAAAAAGATATAATGGCTTTGTATGTAGCTGCTATTATATTTCACAGCTAGCTGGCAGGTGATACATGAATACTGTATGTAGAAATGTGCATGCATAACGTGCCACATATCATGGCTGTATATTTGTGTGTGATAAAATCACATGCCAAGTGAATTAATAATGTGCAATGCAATAAAATAGCACACAATGTGATAAACTAGCACATGACAATTGATAAATTTGTCTAACCATGGTCACTTTTTTAACACACGTGCATTAATAGTCTTAACATGCATTATTTCCTATTTTTTAATACAGCTAAGTTAATCTGCTTCTTAGACTGTGATCTCCCTGGGGAAACAGAAAACTACCTACAGTACCTGAATGTAATACGCTTTAAAATGCCTGAAAAGTGGAATATAAATGAAATAAATAAATACAAATTAACTTCTGCCACAAAAATACAAGCTGTATGTCTGTCATTCCACCTCAGAATAATAATGAGTAAAATACTTAGGGGCAGATTTTCAAAGCCCTACGTGCGCCGGGCCTATTTTCAAAAGGCCCGGCGGCACACGTAAAGCCCCGGGATGCGCGTATGTCCCGGGGCTTTTCTGAATGGGCGGGCAGGGGGTGGGATGGAGGCTGGATGGGGGTGGGCAGATGGTCCGGGAACGTGGCTGGGTGGTTTGGGGGCGGTCCAAGAGTCATGACCGAGGAGTCCGGCACAGCGGCCCTTTGCCGCTATGCCAGGGGATCGTGCACTGGCACTCGGCCGGCACACGCAAATGACGCCTGCCTCTGGCATAACTTCTAGAACAAAGGTACGGGGGGGGGGGGTGAGTTTTGGGCTGGGGACGGGACAGGTAGGGTAAGGGAGGGGAAGGTGGGGGGGGGGGGGCGGGAAAGGAAAGTTCCCTCTGAGGCTGCTCCAATTTCGGAGCGGCCTAGGAGGGAACAGGGAAAGCCAGCTGGTCTCCCTGAGGGCTCGGTGCGCGCAAGGTACACTAGTGTGCACCCCACTGCGTGCGCCAACCCCTGATTTTTATAAAATCGGACATATATTTGTGTGCGCCGGGTAGCACGCACAAATGCAGGCCACGCACGTACATTTTAAAATCTGCCCCTCAGTTTGGAGACAGTAGAAGTAGTTCCAAGTATTCATAGGTGGAGTAAGGAGAAGAGAAAGAGAAGAACTTCATGCACCAATTTGCAACTAGACAGTCACTTTCAGAAGCTTATACACATAAAAATACATTTCTGGAAGTCAGGTATCAGCTTTGGATGGCACATATGTCCCAGTGTTCCAGGATCAGCAGTGGCCTACACAAAATTAGCAAGACTCTATACAAATAAAGGAAATCAACTTGCACATTTAATCACAATATAATAAATTATAAGAATGTGAACATCAGGTTAGTATTACTGCATGCTGATATTCTTTATACCATTGCAAGGATAACCCATAGTCTGCAAAGGACAGTAGATTCCCCAGAGAGAGAACCGAGTGTTGCCTCAGCAACGGGCACATTATCTTCTGTAGCATCAATAGCATTACTTCTCAAGCTAGTACCTTAGAAAACAAGGTAATATAATTTATGAATATTATCTGCTGAACAGAGCAATTCTTACACTGGAGATTCAGCCAATAGTCAATAAAACAAATAATATTTCAGTTAACGGGCAATTTTCATATTGCCTAAACAAGCAGCCTCAGTATTTAGACAGGTGAAAGTGATTCCTGGACGAGACACTAAAGCAGGGCTTCCAAAACTATCCTGGAGACCTCACAGCCAGTCAGGTTTTCAGGATGTCCACAATGACTGTGCACAAGGTAAATTAGCATATACTGGATTTCCTATGTTTGCAAATCTATCTCACACATAGTCAGTGTTAGTCTGAAAACCAGACAGTTAGGGGCACATAGGACAAGTTTGGGAAGCTCTGACTAAAGTTTACAACAATTAACTTGCCCACACCATCTTTATGGCGCCGGCCATCCAGTGCTCCTACCATGTGACAGGGGCCGGCCAATGGCACGGATACCCTGTCACATGGTAAGGGCCATCGGCGCCATTTTTATTAGCGGCAGCCAATGGCCCGAGAGCGGGAGATCGCTCCCGGCGCCCCCACTGGACCACCAGGTAATTTTAAAACATTTTTTGGGGGGTCGGGAGGGTAGGGGAGGCTAAGGGGGTCAGTTTTAAAGGGTCGGGGTGGGGTTTTTTTTTATCGGGCCATCGGCACCATTTTTATTAGTGGCAGCCGACGGCCCGAGAGCGGGCGATCAGTCCCGGGTCTTCCACTGGACCACCAGGTGATTTTAAAACATTTTGGGGGGGTTTGGGAGGGTGGGGGAAGGTAAGGGATTAGTTTTAAAGGGTCGGGGTGGGTTTAGGGGTTGTTTTGGTATGCTGGTTTTCCCTCCCCCACCCAAATAACTTCTGTTAGTGGACACAAACCCGATTAACGATTTTTCACAATAAATCGGGGGAATTTCTATTATATTGCACTCTTTAACGATTTTTGATGATTTAAAAAATATCGAATGATATTTTAAATCATCAAAAAACGATTCATATCCCTACCATTTAGCCTACTCTCTATTTTCTATCTATTAACCAGTTAGCAATCCACAATAGGACACTGCCCCTCTATGCCATGACTTTTAATTTCCTAAGAAGTTTCTCATGTGTGAATTTGTCAGATGTTTTCTAGAAATCCAAATATACACTATATCAACTGGCTTACCTTTATCCTCATGTTTATTTACAAGCTCAAAAAGATGTGGCAAATTTATTAGGCAAGACTTCCCTTCGCTAAATCCATGTTGGCTTTATCCCATTAAACTATGCCTATCTATATGTTCAACAATTTTGTTATTGATGATAGTTTCTACCATTTTATCTGGCACAGATATCAGACTCACTGGTCTGTAGTTTCCTGGATCCATTTTTTAAAATTGACATTACAATGGTAAACCTCCAGTCTTCAGGTACCATAGATGATGTTCTGATAGTTTACAAATTTCCAATAACAGGTCAATAATTTCATTTCTCAGTTCTTTCAGCATTCTCGGATGTATATCATCTAGTCCAGGAGATTTGCTATGCTTTAGTTTGTCAATTTTCCCTAGTACATCTTCCATGTTCACTGAAATTTGTTTCAGTTCCTCTGAATCACCACCTTTGAATATCATTTCTGGCATGGGTATATCACGTATATCTTCCTTAGTGACTACCTAAGGAAAGAATTAATTTAGTCTCTCTGCTATGGCTTTCTCATCCATAAGTGCATCATTTTACTTTTTGATCATCTAATTGAGATGTGATTCGGCTGGACCTTTTGGTTTGGCCTTCACTATCGGCACGCCGCGGGAACTTTCATTTCCCGCATTTCGGGCAGATTTTTTTCGGCTGTCCCGATCCAAAATAAAAAACAAAACCCACCCCAACTTTTCAGATGTAATTAATTACAATCCCCCACCCTCCTGAACCCCTCAAAACTTGCTTAAAGTCCCTGGTTGTCCAGCGGGGGTCCCGGGAGCGATCTCCTGCTCACAGGCCATCGGCTGCCAGTAAACAAAATGGCGACAGTGGCCCTTTGCCCTTACCATGAGACAGGCAGCCATCGGCTGCCAGTAAACAAAATGGCGACAGTGGCCCTTTGCCCTTACCATGAGACAGGAGCTCCTGTCTCATGCCCTTACCATGAGACAGGAGCTATTTTTTAAGACGGCTGGTGCCATCTTAAAAAATGGCACAGGCCATCCATTGCTCCTACCATGTGACAGGGGCTGGCCAATGGCACCAATAGCCCCTGTCATATGGTAAGGGCAAACGGCCATTGGCGCCATTTTGATTAGTGGCAGCCGATGGCCCGAGAGGGGGAGATCGCTCCTGGGACCCCTGCTGGACCACCAGGAACTTTAGGCAAGATTTTTGGGGGGTCGGGAGGGTGGGGGATTGTAATTAATTAAATCTGAAGGGTTGGGATGGGTTGGGGGGGGGTTGTTACCTTTCTCCCCCCCCCCCCCCCGAAAATGATAAGAAAACCACACAAAATTTCGTCAGTTTTCCTATCATTTCGGGGACCCCCCCAAACCACAACAAAATAGGAAATATCATCTATATTTCCTATTTCATCACAAACAAATGCACATCCCTATCATCTAATAGTCCAACTGACTCCCTTGCAGGGTTTTTACCTCAAATGTACCTAAAGAAAATTTATTATGATTTTTTTTTTTATGGATGTGGACCCTTGAGCTGGAGTGAGTGGTGGTGACCACCGAGGGATTACCACCGAGGGATTGCCCCCAGTGGAACTCGTCTCCGGGAGGTGGAGCTGGTGTAGAGAAGAACTCACATGGAATGGTTCCAGAGATCAGGCAGGACTTCCCTCTGAGGATTGGATAGCCTATGATTGTGGAAGAGCCCCTGAGGAGCGGGTACTCTTATTTTTTTTTGTTAGGCTCCCTCCCGATGCAGTCTTTTCAAAATATGGCCTTTATCAGGGGACTGTGAATTTAGTGATGCAAGTATTTGGCTTGATGCTAATGATTGACTTCCTCTACTTGCCTATATGCAATAAAACTTTTTGAATTTGATGGACTTTGTTGATCCTTTGATGTCCTTCCTCCTCTTATTGGCTACTTGCCACCCCTTGCCATCTCCTAGCAACACCTATGGGTATGAACGTTTGTGCTCATAGCCTTCCAGATATAACTCCTTCTCTTATCTTCTTTCTTTGTATCCTCATATCTAATCTCCATCTTTCATCCTGCTCAGTGACTCATTCCTCTCCATCCTTTTTGGTATTTACAGGTTTCCAGACAGGTTTGAATTATACACCTTTGTATGCTTCTCCATTTACCATCCTCCTTTGTTTATTGGGGGTGATTACATTGTTCAACCAGCATCATCTACTAATCCCCTCTCCCCAACTAAAGAAATCCCTAGCTAATGTAAACTCTTATGAATGTATGATGTGAAATATTCATCTATGGTCTTGGTTACATTCTCTGTCAGATGCAGTCTAGTACTACTATGCTACATTTGTCCTTCCAAGTTGAGTCATAGCCCACATGTAAAATCCTCTTCCTAACACTAGATCTTCAGCCATGCATTTCAGTTCTTGGTGAAACAAACACTCTCTTTCTCCTTGTCACACAGAGGTAATAATTTAGAAAATGGCACTGCCCTTGACTCACCTTTAACTTTTATAACTTCATTGGTGTTATGTTGACTTAATTCTTCACCAGGACATTTGTTCCCACAAATATTATAACCTGCCGGCTGCCTTCCCATCTTTCTAGTCCAGTAATACCAAGAATGTACTTTATATCCCTGCTAGCTGAGGATCCCAAAAGGCACTTAACCTTCATGTCTCCCTGAAATCCTGTCACTATCAAATTTGCTAAGGTGGTGCAGTTTTTAAAATGAAGATTTTCAGTGTGCTGCATGTACTACCCCCTCTATGGCCCCAGCCCTTCTAGAAAACATCAGCATTTATCTATCTATTTATTTATTGATTTATTGATTTGCTTATTCATTCAACAACTTTTCACTAAGGCCCAAGACACTGTCAACAAATAATTTATGATATACACTGGATATACCAGGAATGAATAAACCCCTTGCCTTATATTATCAGCTATGTAGCTCAGGAAAAAAAAAGGCAGGAAATCCTTGCTATAATTAAAATAAACAATTTTCTAACCTGTGACTCTATAGCTTTATTTCCTTTAGTTCTGTTTGACCTGTTTTTTTTCTTAGTTCTATCTTTACCTGTTCTGCTACCTTAGTTTTATTATACTCTGCTTCGTTTTTCTGTTTATTCTTTCTTTCTTTCAGAGAAGATATTTTAATACTTAAGCTTCATCTTCTTTTTCTTTTCTCTTCTGCTTTACTAGTTTCTATTTTTACTTGGACTTTACTTTGCCTTATCAAATCCAATGCATAGAAAATATTAAAAATATAGTAAAACAGGGGGGGGATTAGGTATGAGTGTAGGGGGTTGGGGGCCGCTTTCACATTCAACATGAGATGTACGAACAGAACAGTGGTCTCCTGTGAAGATTTGATGGGCTTCGGAGTAAGGAAACTCACTCCAAGAGGAGATTTGGGCAATGTTCTCTCAATCTAGCTTGATGGACACTCTACCTGGGCAACAACAAGCTAGGTGGAGTGAACATTGTCCAAATCTTTTCTTGCTAGGTTCTTATGGCCTGGATTGGCCACTGTTGAAAACAGGATGCTGGGCTTGAGGGACCCTTGGTCTGACCCAATATGGCATGTTATTATGTTCTTAACTCCAGGGAAGATGACTCTGAACCAATGTCAGGAAATATTTATTTATTTATTTTTATTTTTAATTTATCAATTTTTTAATTTACTCACCAAGAAAACAATTTTGTGTAGAAAGCATTTTACAATAAACAGTGAACATTGTGTAAACAGTATATTTACTCCTCTAACTTTATGCTTTTAAAGTCCTCATTAAGAGGGGATTCATTACACAACCTTAGGAAATAATTATAAACTTTACTTTAGAAAATATGACAGGACCTTATTCGGGAATTATACATTTTTCTAAATGGATCCAGCTATAGACTCTTAGTACTTTAGCCTTCCAACAGTGGAGAGAATGTTAATATCTCAGGAGAGTACCTTTTAAAGAAATTCTCTAACTGTGCTGGCTGAAAAAAGATATATGAGATGTTTCTATATTTTATGCAACATTTACATGGATAATTAAGTATATACATAGCCCCCATTTTTTGAATTTGAGATCTCAAGTTCAAAAATTGCTTCCTTCTGAGCTGTGTGCTTCTCACTAAGGGCCTCATTTTCTAAAGTATCTCAGGCCTGAGATACTTTAGAAGATGAGGGGCGGGGGGGCTGAAACGGGGGGTGGGCGCGCACTGGCCGGAGCGATCGCACCGTTGCGGTGCGATCGCTGCCGGTTTCGCACCCAATAGCACCACCATAGGAGGTGTAGCTATTGGGAGCGAAATAGGCAACAAAAAGTCACTTATCTTTTCGCTGTCCGCAGCGTCGGCGCAGAGTCGGCCCCGGTGATGCCCCGACTCCTCCTCTTCAGGGGCAACTCCGCCCCGACTCCTCCCCCATCCTGGTATCGCACGCGATAAGGGACTTTTCGCATGCGAAAGGTCCCTTATCGCGTGCGAGCGGCTTGGAAAATGAGGCCCTAAATCTGGGAATATTCCAGCTTTTAAGCCCAGGAAAATTTCAGCTCTGTTCCGAAGGTATGTTCTTAAAATCCAGTTTTTATCAGATTCAAAAAGAAATGTCATAATCAATGTAGCCAGTTTGACTTGATCGGTTTGTGTTGTTTCAATTAAATTCGTTATGTCCAGTTTGGAAAAATCTGGTGTTACTGGTACAACTGGGGTCAAAACTTGGTAATCATTTCCCCCTTCTTTTTCCTTTTTCTTAAATGTTGGTATATAATATATCTTAGATGTTGGAAGAATCACCGCTTCAGGAACCTTTAATATCTGTATTAAATATTGTCTCCACATATCACGTGGAGTCACCATAGGGTCTTTGGGAAAATTGATTAGACGTAGGTTTCTCTCTTTTGTTTCATTTTCCAAATTTTCTATATGATTTATCAATATTGTATTTTCTTTAATAATACAACTTTGAAGATTTCTCATTTCTTTCATCTCTGTCTCAACCTTATCAATCTTTATTGCTTGTACTCTCATTTCTTCCTCAACCTTTCCAACTCTTTCCACAGTATTATTTATCAAGGAGGCCAGAGGAATAAGCTGGTTAAAAAGGTTATCATTCACTGTTTGCACAGCTTCCCAGATTTTTCTAAAGAGAAAACTTCAGGTCTAGGTATTTCCTTCTTTGTAGGCAATTTTAAAAGTACTTCCCTTTCTGTTGGAGGCTGCTCCTTACATCCTACAACGTCTCCCAGGCTGATTTCTTCCCTTGAGTGCAGCATCAGATGGTTCTCTCCCCTACCTTCTTTGTCTACCGATGAACCTCAGGTGGTCTCGCTCTCACTCCTCCGGGGAAGACCTCTCGTAAGGCCACGAGATTTCCTGGGGGCATCCGCGGAACCGGGGATAAGGTTGTCTGAAGCTCCTGTGGGGAGGCGATTTCCTCTTCCAACCGCTCTCCCCACTATGAGCCACCATCCGGTTTCTGTTCCTGAATAACATGTGAGTCCATTGGGCCCAAGATATGACCCTCAGTAGTTGCTATGATGTTTTCTCTTTATTTTGCTCTCCTTTTTCTCGCTGTTTGCAGCATTTTTCTTCACAAAAATGCGAATTCTCTCAGAACCCATGTCACACGCAACCGGTCCTGTCGGCCATCTTGGATTCCCCACGTCAGGAAATATTTCTACATGAAGAGGTTGGCGGAGGCCTGGAATTCCCTTCTGGAGGAGGTGGTAAAGAAGAAAACAGTCAAAGAAGTCAGAGGCATGGTATAAACATTGTGGATCAATAAAAGCTAGAAGACAGAAATGAGATAAGTGTGCAGGGGAGTAACTTGCTGGTGCAGCGGTTATTACCATTAACCAAATAAACCTTGATACTTTTGATACAACTCCAACAGTATTCTCTGCTTCAACGGTGGGGGGAAAGGGGAATTGGATTTAGACAGCAATCATAAAGGACCCTGACTTTTACGGTCTGTGGAACTGATGAGCATGTTGGTAACCAGCATAGTGCAGTAGTTACTACCCATAATAGAAGCATGGGATTACTACCTTTAACCAATAAGCCTTGATGCTTTTGATGCAACTGCAGCATTGCTCTTTGCTTCAAGGAAGGGGGTGGAGGCTGAAAGGAAAGAGAAATTTTGAATCAGGGACAACCAATATGAGCCATGACTTTTTTACAGTCTGGGGTATTGATGCTTAGACATTAAGGGCCAGATTTTCAAAGGGTTACGTGCGCTGGGCCTATTTTTAAAAGGCCTAGCGACGCAGCCCTGGGACGTGTGTAAGTCCCGGAGTTTTACTAAAGTAGCGGTCCAGGGGCGGGGCTTGTGTGGGGCCTGAGGCCTCCGACAGAGCGGCCATTGCCGCTCTGTCAGAAGATCGTGTGCCAGCAGGCTGCCGGCATGCGCGTCTTGTGCCTGACCAGAGGCAGGCGCAAAAGGTAAAATAAACATTTGGGGGGTTAGAGTAGGGCTAGGGGGGAAAGGTTAGGGGAAGGGGTAGGATGGTTAGGTTAGGGGGAAGGGAAGTTCCATTCCAGGCCGTTCACTCCCAGGCCGAAATTGGAGTAGCCTGGAAGTGAACGGAGGAAGGCAGCGAGGCTCGGCGCACGCAAGGTGCACAATTGTGCACCCCCTTGCGTGCGCAGACCTTGGATTTTATAACATGTGCAAGCCTGTGCTCACATGTTATAAAGTCAGGTGTACATGTGTGCGAGCCGGGTAATGCGCTCACATGTATGCCCGCGTGCAACCTTTTAAAATCTACCCCTAAGAATAAAAACATAGGACTGCTTCTATGTCCATGTCCATAAGCAAACACATCAAGCAAAACTGACTGATGCATGTTGGTAACCTGCACAGTGCAGCAGATACTACCATGGGAAGCTTACTGGGCAGACTGGATGGATCATCAGTCCTTTTCTGCCGTCATTTCTATATTTCTATGTTTCTATGTCTTTATGAAGATCCATGTTGTGACCACATCTTGAGTATCGTACGCAGATCTGGATGCCTCATCTCAAAAAAGACAGAGCAGACATAAAAAATATACAGAAAAGGGTGACAAAAATGATAATAAGGATGGTAAACTCTCTTATGGAGGAGAAAGGCTAAGCAGATTAGAGCTCTTTGACTAAGGAAAGACAAATTAGAGGGGATATGATTGAGATATATAAAATAATGAAGGCGCTGAACAAGTAGATAGTGAATGGTTATTTTCTCTTTCAAATAATACTAGGACTAGGGGACACTCCATGAAACTAGCTACCCACTATATTTAAAACAAATTGGAGAACATATTTTTTTTACTCAGTGCACAATAAAGGTATGGAATCTGTTGCCAGAGAATGTAGTCAAGGCAACTAATATAAAGGGGTACAAAACAGGATTGAACTAGTTCCTGAAGGAAAAGTCAATAAACAGTTTTTAACCAGGTAGATGGGAAAAACAGTAGGGATGTGAATCGTGTGCCCGATCGTTTTAACGATCAGGTTCGGCTGGGGGGGTGCGGGAAATCTGATCGTTAGAGATGTGAATTGGGATCGGTTCCGATTCCAATTCACATTACTAATTTTTTTTAGTTAGGCCCGCGCCGATAAAAAAAACCCCACCCCGACCCTTTAAAATTACCCCCTTAGCCTTCCCCACTCTCCCGACCCCCCCCCCAAAACTTTTTACACATACCTGGTGGTCCAGGGGGGGCGCGGGGAGCGATCTCCCGCTCTCGCGCCATCGGCTGCCACTCATAAAGATGGCGCCGATGGCCCTTTGCCCTTACCATGTGACAGGGTATCCGTGCCATTGGCCGGTCCCTGTCACATGGTAGGAGCACTGGATGGCCAGCGCCATCTTTGGCGCCGGCCATCCAGTGCTCCTACCATGTGACAGGGACCGGCCAATGGCACGGATACCCTGTCACATGGTAAGGGCAAAGGGCCATCGGCGCCATCTTTATGAGTGGCAGCCGATGGCCCGAGAGCGGGAGATCGCTCCCCGCGCCCCCCCCCCCCCGGACCACCAGGTAATTTTAAAAGGTTTTGGGGGGGTCGGGAGGGTGGGGGAGGCTAAGGGGGTCAGTTTAAAAGGTCGGGTGGGGTTTTTTTTTATCGGGCCATCGGCGCCATTTATATTAGTGGCAGCCAAAATGGCGCCGATGGCCCGAGAGCGGGAGATCGCGCCGGGACCCCCCCACACTGGACCACCAGGTAATTTAACATTTTGGGGGGGTTCGGGAGGGTGGGGCAGGGTAAGGGATTGGTTTTAAAGGGTCGGGGTGGGTTTAGGGGTTGTTTTGGTGTGCTGGTTTTCCCGCCCTCCCCCCAAATAATTCCCGTACCCGATTTAATGATTTTTGACAATAAATCAGGGGAATTTGTATTGTATAACGCACTCTAACGATTTTTGACGATTTAAAAAATATCAACGATTTTTTTAAATCGTCAAAAAAACGATTCACATCCCTAATAACTATCTGTGTCTAGATAGATAGATAGATAGATGTAACCCCCAAGATAGGGTACATTTAAAAAAATTGAGTCTGATGCTTGATTTTTGTACTCTGGAACCAGCTTTTGTGGGTTCAACCAACAAAATAATAAACTGGCAGATGACAGACTAGACCTGGCTCAGAGGCAAAGTGCAATAATATTTTTTCATGCTGGTATGGAAAAATACCAAATATCATTATTTCTCCCTCTGTGACCATCAAACTGCAACTATCTACCACCAATCTTCTCTTTTTTAAACTGGCAGATGCACACCTCAAACCCACAAACCTAGGATTTAGAAAACAAAACCTCACTAAAAGAAATTCATAGCAGACAAGCAAAAGCAAGAAAATAAAAGCACTTTACAATTCTTCCTCTAAGATTAGACATTAATCTCCTTTCTCAACCAATTCTGAAGCTTTAGTCATTCTCCATACAAAAGCTCAGTACTCACATCCTATCACTGATTTTTTTCACAGCAAGTACTCTAAATAAGGTCAAAAGACATCTCCAACTGCAGCAGTGGACCATAGTCCCGCTGGTGTCTTTTGGGAAATGCCTAGGAGCATGATATTTGCTCTCTGGCATTCATGTGACAGGGCCCTGCTGGACTGGAAGAACCAACAGGTCCACAAAGACTCACTGCTGAATCACCAGACTCTCTTGAGCCCTTCCTCCTCTCCAAAGAATCTCCCCTTATCACTCTGAGCTTAGCCTTATGTCATATATATATATATATATATATATATATATCACAGGGCACACATACATCCCCTAGAGGTTTTCCAAATATAACTATTGCTTAAAGAGATAGGCAAAACAAAACTATATCATATTTCTTTGTAACACCCAAATCACACAGAACAGAAAATAGAAGTTAACTGACAATATTGGACCAAGGTTAAGATTAGTGATGCAAGACAAGAACTTGGGATCTGGATTATTTTTAATATATTTAGATATAGATAGAGAGATACATAGATAGATAAATAAATATAGTTATATAGATATGTATATAGATATATGTGTGTATGTGTGTATAAGTTACATAAATTCTATGCATGTAGATTTGTCAAGTCTGCTTGGTATTTAATTCTACTCCATAAATCATTCCCTGAACTGCACATGACTCATAAGTGCAATAGGAAATGATATATAAAGCTTTAGCACTGGAAAATGAAAGCATGTTTGTACTATTTTTGCCAAAGTGAAGTAATCTGAAGATGCAATTGAAGGTAAAAATAGATTTATCAATGAATGTTAAATGAAACCCATTGAAGAAAGTTAAGTTCTGATTTAAAATGTTTGCTAGTTTGGTAAATAACTTGTCTTTTTCACAGCATCTTCAAAGGCCTATCTGTTGTTTATAAAATTGTTTTTTGACAAATATTTTAGGGACTGCTAGCATTTCACAAAATATCCATTAATAATTTAAACCTATCATTTGAAAGCCACAAGACAATTTTTCTTTACAATGTATTTGGTTAGAAGTAAAACTGTTTTTCAATCAACTGACATAAGAGTTCATTCTATTGGCATTGTTACCACTGATATTTCTTCATAAAGTAGAATAAAAAAGAAACGCAAATATAAAAGTAGATAAGGAATATTTGGTCCATCTGCCCATAAAAGAGGACAGACCACGTCCTCTTTAAAATCAGAAGCCCAAATATGGTGGCCCTTGCTACCAGACTCCCATTCTCATTAAGAAATAAGGATTATATACCTTTACCTCCTTCCTGATCCCTTCCCACAATATTGAAGCAGCAAGTCTCATTAAGAGGTTAATAAGACCAATTACTGAATTACTGGTCAGAAATATAAACCTAAATGGGATGATAAATCCGATCTGCGTGCAAATTGGTCCAGGGATATTCTTTCAAAATACTCCCTTTTATAACCTGTCACTTCATGTAGTTTGGTACTGGTGCTGTTTAAGTGTACCACTTTAACAAAAAAACAAGAAATCTTTTGATACCATTGTAGATAATTTATTGGATTAAAATGGAAATTTACAGCTCACAAATTCAGTTCTGTTAAAAAAAAAAGAATAATCAGACTTCTTTGATTCAAGGGTTTCATTCATTTTCAGATTGCTCATTTGACCAAAAGGAGGAGATCTTGTAATTATAGATGTGCTGCACTAATCTTTCATTCAGACTGCCATTGTTCTGAATACAAAGTTGTTCCTGTGGTTTATTCTGCACATGAAATCCAAGAAAAATATAGTTATTCTGTAGAAAGCATGTCTTGTAACTACAGGTTTTCTGGATTGAAACTGCTATCCTTCTGAATATAAAATAGTTATAGCTCTGTAGCAGAGTGGACCTTAGAATTCTTATTTGACTTTGACCTGCAGAGAAAAATATAACAGTGATGTAAGAATTTTTTTTTTGCGAGCTTTAATAACACTGATTTACAGCCAAAATGCTTCCAAAATAAAAATATACAAACTTTACTAAATCTAAGTTACTGAGAATGAAAATGATGCTTAAAATTATTGATTGACTTTCATTTTCAAGATCTGCTACTGGGTCAATATATATGATCTTTGACTTTGCGAAGAATAAGTAAGTTAAGAAGAAACGATCTCAAATCAAACCAGAAATTACAAATATACATCTTTGACTGAATTTATGAAAAAATCTATGATTTGGTTTGGATAGCACTTGCTAGGGATGTGCAGAGGGAAGCCATATGTTGCATTCGGGATTTGTATTCATCGGGGGGGGCAGATATGTTGCAGTTGGCAAGGGGGCCCCCCAATACGTTTATACTTTAATTCTTATTCGTTTCCCGGCTAAAATTAAATTAACTACAACCCCCCCACCCGCCTGACCCCCCCCCCAAGACTTACGAAAACTCCCTGGTGGTCCAGCGGGGGGTCCAAGAGCCATCTCCTGCACTCACACCCTCGGCTGCCGGTATTCAAAATGGCGCCGATAGCTTTTGACCTACTACGTCACAGGGGCTACCGGTGCCTGTCACATGGTAGGAGCAATGGATGGCTGGTGCCATCTTGTGCTCTGTGACATAGTGAGGGAAAAGGCTATCGGTTACCAGTATTCAAAATGGCGCCGATGGCCCGAGTGCAGGAGGTCGCTCCTGGACCTCTGCTGGACTTTCGGAAAGTCTTGTGGGGGTCAGGAGGGTCCCCAGAGACTTGCTGAAAGTCCCTGGTGGTCCAGCAGGGGTTCTGGAGTGATCACATGGTAGGAGCACAAGTTGGCACTGGCCATCCATTGCTCCTACCACGTGACAGGGGCTGACCAATGGCACCGGTAGCCCCTTGAGTAAAAATATGATTACTCTGTTTAGTTTTAAATATATCACCTAGTATCTTCATTCTGTGTTATCTAGTCTTCATACTCTATGAAAGAGTAAACAATTGATTAACGGTTACTCATTCCACTCCACTCATTTTATAGACCTCTATCATATCTCCCTTCAGCCATCTCTTTTCTAAGCTGAAGAGTTCTAACCTCTTTAGCCTTTCCTCATAGGGGAATCATTCCATCCCTTTTAGAATTTTGGTTGCCCTTCTCTGTACCTTTTTTACATCTGTAATATCTTATTTCATATGTGATGACCAGAACTGCACACAGTACTCAAATGAGGTCATACTATGTAGCGATACAGAGGCATTATGAGAAGAGACAACTGAGAGGATATGATAGAAATCTACAAAATCAGGAAAGGACTTGAACAAGTTAAAATAAATTAGTTATTTACTCTCTCAGATAATAGAAGGACCAGGGAGCACTCAATGAAGTTAGCTAGTAGCTCATTTAAAACAAATCAAAGAAAATTCTTTTTCACTCAGCGCATAGTTAAACTCTGGAATTCATTGCCAGGGGATGTGATTTCAGCAGTTAGTGTTACTGGGTTTAAAAAAGGTTTGGATAAGTTCCTAGAGGTTAAATCCATAAACTGTTGTTATGGTAATTAATAAGCAATGGTAGCTTGTGATCTATCTAATTTTTGAGTACTTACCAGGTACATGTGACTTGGATTGGCCACTGTTGGAAACAGGATTCTGGGCTTGATGGACCATTAGTCTGACCCAGTATGGCATTTCTTATATTCTTATGTTCTTATGTAGTTATTTCTGGTTTTATTTAAGATCTTTTTCCTTCTTAACTCATTTACCCTTTGTAATTCTCAAGTTAAAGGTTGTATATTCTGACCCAGTAGCATATCTTGAAAATTAAAGCTAAACAACAATTTTAAGCATCATTTTTATCAGTGATCCAGATTTTAAAAAGTTTGACTAAATTCATTTTGAAAGCATTTTGGGGCATTATCACCTCCATTGTCCTGCTGGTTATTCATGCCACCCAGCATCCCTCTGGGCTTAGCCTCTGCCCTGTCACGTTGCTTTTCTGTCTCCAATTCATCAGACACTTCCACCCCAAGGTCTCTTTCCTGGTCCATGCACATTAGTTTTTCACTCCCCAATAACATTTAAACTATATCCAATAAGAAAAAAGAGAGCTCCACAGCATGCAGAGAATGTAAGCTGCACAATATCACAAAAAGACACTAAATGGCAGCATCATAAATATATATACACACTGCAGAGGCAGAACAAAAATGACCATACTCATAACTTGATTCAGATGTCATTAATAATAGAGGAGTAGAGAGGCAAACTTTCTGTTTCTATTCATTAATTCATTTTGTGGGTCACCTCTGTTTGTTTGGATTTTTTAAAAGCAAAAAATATATTTTTCCTTTTATTCAATCAATCATTTACCATTAAAGTTAATGGAGGAAACACTGCAGCCTATTTTGGGCTCCAAAATTGAGGTTTTCTCATCAATTCTAATGAAACTTGTGGGAAGATACCATCAGAAGGGGAAATGAACTCCAAGGCATCTAAACTGTAGCAAAGTGGCTCCAAAAGTGGCATAAATAGCTTAGACACTGTACAGGTATAATGAAGTACCAGCAATGGCAGGAGTTCTCCAAGGTACCCTCAGAGGAGCAAAGCAGCAGTAAGAATGTCAAAAAAGCCTCAAGGATTCAAAAGAGGGCATCAACAACAACGGCATGAATCCTTGAAGTCAGTACAAGAGACAAAATGGTGCTAAGATTGGCATCAATATCCAAAGGCACCAAGAAGGGGGAACAAAGCAAAACAAATGGCAGGTTATACTCCAAGCTACCGATAAATGTACAAATCAGCACATATAGTGGAATTAACATATCAGACTCCAAGAGTGGCAAGAACACCCCAAGGTATAGAGTCTGGGGTATGATAGCAAGGTAGTGTGACAGCAAGACCCTCAAGGTGCAAAACATTGGGTATGGTAGCAATGCTGAAAAGAAGAAAGACTCCTAAGATATAAGATAAGGGCTTTAGCAGCAAGGCAGAGTAGCATGAGAGATGTCTGTCTTCTTGTTGAGATGGACCCAAAAAGCAAACCAGAAGCCGATCCAAGATGGCTGTATAGCAAACAGAAGAAATGAGGTCGGTATATGGAAACCTTTTATTCTGGCAATAATTGAGCCTGACTCTGGCAGAGTTTTGCTCTTTTCTAAAGAGCTGCCTCAGGGGCTACTAGAATTGAAATTAAAATTAAATAGAGATTAAAACACACATATAAGCAAAAATTAAACAACATATATAAATGTGTGAACGCTATAATCAACAGAAAATATAAGAAGTAAATAAAATGATACAGAAATAAACAGTAACTCACATGTTGTTACACAGAACCACATATTTATGTGTGTGAAGTCATCGTAATGGCATATAAACAGACGAGAAACCAGTTTACTGATAGAGCAATGAGAAATATTAGCAAATGAAAAATATATATCAAATCTGTTACGATCCTGCTTGTGGTATAGGCCCACAAGCAGTACTTTACCTCTCTGCTGCCTCCCTGATGCTGTCTGCCTGCCTGTTTTGTGGCCGGAGCCACTGTCTTCAGCCTTGCAACCTGGAGGCCACCTCTGGTGTTCCCTCACAGTCCAGAGACTGCCTTCACCATCTTCCTGCACTGTGGGCCATGCTGCCATGCTCCCTTGCGTGCCGCCATACTCCACCATGCTCCGCCATGCTCCCTTGCATGCCACCATGCTCCCTTGCGGCCAAGAGTCTTAAAAAAATGGCGCGGACCATCCATTGCTCCTACCATGTGACAGGGGCCGGCCAATGACACCGATAGCCCCTATCACGTGGTAAGGGCAAAGGGCATTGGCACCATTTTGATTAGTGGCAGCCAACGGCCCGAGAGGGGGAGGTCGCTCCTGGGACCCCCGCTGGACCACCAGGGACTTTAGGCAATTTTGGGTGTGTCAGGAGAGTAGGAGATTGTAATTAATTAAATCTGAAGGGTTGGGGTGGGTTTGGTTTTGGTTTTTTTTTTATGTGCCCTTCTCCCCCTCCCCCCCTGAAAAAGATAAGAAAACCGCACGAAATGTCATGGGGTTTTCCAATCATTTTCAGGGACCCCCGAACCGCAACGAAATAGGAAATATTGTCTATATTTCCTATTTCATCACAAACAAATGCACATCTCTAATACAATCCTCAGGGTAACCTCTTTCAGACGTAGAAACTGGCTATATGGCAAATTGCACACCAAAGATCTGTTGTGGGAGCTTTCATAGTATAAAAACGTATTTGTGTCAGTGGGTTTTCTATGTATATCTGTTTTAAACCCACCGTGTGTTCTTTGGATACGAATATCTAAGTACGCTATCTCTTTAGCATCATAACTCATTTTAAAGTTTAGGTTCTCATCTAGGCCATTAAGCCAATCCTTAAACTTCAAAAGATCTGCACTATTGCCTTTCCATAATAAAAATACATCATCGATGTACCTTTTCCAAAGAATTACATTGTCTGAATACCCGTGGTTTGTCAAGTAAGTTCTTTCAAAGTTGGCTACATATAGATTTGCTGATCCCATTGCAACTCCCTTGGTTTGAATATTTATTTTATTTATTTATTTATTTTATTTAAAACTTTTCTATATCGTCGTATAGTAGAGCACCATCACAACGGTTTACATAATTCTGATTAAAAGAAAAAAAATTGTTGGTCAGGGCAATAGTGGCCAAATCTATAATTAACTGTGGGTATACATGTATTCGTTTTTTTGTTATAAAGGGTCTGTTCAATGATTTTTATAGCTTGGTCTTCTGGTATATTGGTGTAGAGGGATTCAACATCTAGTGTGGCCATTAAGATGTCATTATTGTTGTGTGGTAAATTCATTTAATTTGTGATAATATGGGCTGAGTCACAAACATATGACGGTATATATGGGACATGGGGATACAGAAAAGTATCAGTGGAAACAGAAAGTGGCTCCAAAAGTGACCCATTGGCAGATATGATTGGTCTGCCAGGTGGGTCCATCAGTGATTTGTGGATCTTAGGTAAAATATAGAAAACAGGCATCATTAGGTGTTCTACTGTAAGGAATGCTGCTTCTTTTTTAGTCAGAAAATTAAATGATTCTGCAATTGCTATAATGTTGTCTATCTCTCTTTTTATTCTGCTAGTGGGGTCCATATCAACTTTACTATAAAAATTAGCATCAGACAATTGTTTCTCTATCTCTGCAGTTTATTTGGATCTATCAATGACACAATTGCTCCACCTTTGTCTGCAGGTTTTATGGTAATCATCTAATCATCAATAAGGGTGTTAATGGCATTTCTTTCTAATTTAGTGATATTGTTTTTATATCTATATTTCTTTTCTTTTGCTGAGATTTCTTTAAGTAATAATGCCTCAAATGTGTGAATAACTGGATTCTTTGGTCCACTAGGGACCCATTTACTGGTGGGTTTGACAATTGAACCATCTGACATCAGTGGTTTATCGGAGATGGTATCTAAAATGTTGAGTTTCCTCGTGAACTTAAACAGTTCTACACATGTCTTAACAGCATTATATGTTGTCGTGGGGACAAAGGACAACCCTTTATTCAGAACTGCTAGCTCATCTTGATTCAATATCCTCCCAGAGATATTTACACAGTTATCAACATTCAAATTAATGTTTTCTGGAATGGATTGTAATACCCTCTGCCCCTTCCTCTCCCTCTTCCCCTCCCCTCCCCCTTGCTGGCGGGGTCCCCTTTCTTTTCCTGATTCTCTTTCTTTGTTGTGTCCTTCTTCCATTCTTTTCCTAGCTGAAAAACCTGATGGAATGCTTTGAGTTGTTTTTTGTTATTGTGGGCTGTGGTAAATAGTGGAGCCGATGAATCTATATTCTCTTCGTTGTCGCTACATATCCGTTTAGCACCTCTATCAATATTAGGGCTGATGTGGTGTATTGTTTCTAAGTTATCAGACTGTACATTTGTATCTTTATCATGAGCTTGCTTTGTAAAATTATTCTTATACCTTCTATTATATCTATTATTATATTTATCTTGTCGTTGCCATGGATACACACTGTTGTTTCTATAGTCATTTTCATCCCTTTTAAACTTTTCAAACGTATTACTCTTGAGTTCCTTAGTGAATCTTTCTAAGTTATTTTTATAGTCCTCATAGATGATGCCAAAGCACAAATCTTTTTCTTTTAAATATTGTTATTGCTGATCTAGCTCTATTTTAAGTTTCTCTTCTCTCTTCTTAGCTGTCTTAATAACAAAAATCATCAAGTCCAGAGAACATTTATTAAGTATTGCCTTCCAGCTATTCATGAAAGCACTGTCATCCAGATATATGCTTGGGGGCTTATTGATCCTAAGGCCCCTAGGGATCATTTTATGCATACAATAGTCCAACAGTGTGGATGCATATAAAGTGCTCCTCACTAAGCCCTTATTTATATTGATGGCTTCTTCCAACTTTTTTAGAAAGCCTAAAAATCATCATTATCCTTATCCTCAAAGAATGGCTCTGATGGAAGTAAATCATTTAGTGTACCGTCGCTGTAACTCAGGATGTCTCTCCAGGGAGAAAAAGACATATTCCGTAGCAGGGATGGACCCATAAAGCAAACCAGAAACTGATCCAAGATGGCTGTATAGCAAACAGAAGAAACAAGATTGGTATATGGAAACCATTTATTCTGACAATAATCGAGCCTGACTCTGGCCGAGTTAGTAAAAAAAGAAAGAAAATATATTTGTAGCTCGACATACAGAGCCGGAATCAAACCTTTCAATTTCAACCCTGCTGACATGTAGTAAGTGATACTTTTTTTCTTTTTTTGTCTCTCTATTTATTTTTTATTTTTTATCTGTTTTATCTATTTTTCTTTCTTTTTTTAAATTTTATTTTTATTAAGTTTAACATATCACAAAGTATAAAATATATTCAAGAACCAAAGAAATTTTACAATTCAAGATTCAAAAAATATTTTTATAATGGAGATTATTACACTGCATATGCTGTTGCGATAAATGTTACTTTATATCTGCTCTTTATTATGTTTTTCCACCAGGTTCCTTCTATTACCAATATTGAAATGGATCAATATCTACAAAACAAGTTGTTAAAGTGAAAATGGTAAAATACTTTTTGAATTCTTGAATTGTAAAATTTCTTTGGTTCTTTCTTTTTTTTATTCAATTATTTATTGTCTAATATGTGGTTTTTAATTTGATTAACCATTTCTTGTTTTTATGAAATTATCTATCTGTTGATATGTTTTATACCCACACCAAGTTGTACTCTTTGCACTCCTCTGTTATCCTTACCTGATTGAATGATCACTTTCTAATAATGTAATTATATATTAGTTATATGTTTACATATAGGCACCAAATATTTCTCGATTTGATATATATTTTTAATTTGCTAATGTTTTCCATTGCTCTATCAGTAATCTGTTTTCTCATCTGTTTATACGCCATTATGATGTCTTCATACACATATATATGTAGTTCTGTGTAACAACATGTGAGCTACTGTTTATTTGTTTTATTTACTTGTTATATTTTCTGTTGATGTTAGCATTCACACATTTATATATGTTGTTTAATTTTTGCTTGTATGTGTGTCTTAATCTCTATTTCATTTTAATTTTAATTCTAGTAGCCCCTGAGGAAGCTCTTTAGAAAAAGGTGAAACTCGGCCAGTCGGGTTCGATTATTGTCAGAATAAAAGGTTTCCATATATCGATCTCGAGTCTTCTTATTTAAGCACGTGCCCACTGTCAGATTTAGTAGAGATTTATATCAGTATCATTTTTGTGTCATAAATATTGATTACATTCCCTACTTGAAATTAATCTTGCTGCTGGGTGGAGTTTTGGGTTTCTTGTGAAATTTTCTTTCTGATTGAAACTTTTCTCATAATCAGAACATGACAATGGTCTCTCACCAGTGTGGCTTTCCTGATTATTTGTGAGGTTCGGTTCATTAAGTTTTTCTTACATTCTATAGCTGAACACAATATCTTTTTTCTGTTCTTTAGGTGATGCATTAGACCTCTCTTCCTACTGAAACCTTTTCAACATTCAGAATAAGTAACAGATCTCTGCTGCAGATGTTTTTTGTTGTGTCTGTGTTTCTTCCTTCTGTACAAGGATTTTGCTATAGTCTGTATATGCATGAGCAAGGAACCAGTAATATATCACACGTGCAGGATAAAAACAAATCACAGTGAAATCTGAAATCATAGTGGAGGTACATATATATATATATTGTCTGTCTTCAGTATCAGATCTCTGCTGCAATTTCAGAGTTACAGGATCTCTTTGCTTTTATCCTGCACGTGTAATATTACTGGCACTTTGCTCATACACAGGAGAATTCTCAGCTGAATTTCCTGCTGAATTTCTTTGCTTCTTTTATGAGATACAGTTATTCCTTCATTTTTCCCCAGTTAGAACAGGAGGAAACATACTCTTTCCAGTAATGTCTTGTTCCTTTCTAGATTCTCACTGAGCTCCCAGTAATGTGCCCTGAATTATTATTTCTGGATCATTTACTTCTGAAGATTGGAGAGTGGAATACACAGGGGATCCCTAGTGGCTAAATGATGGAGATGAAGGTAAGAGGTAACCCATATTAATTGAGGCAACCTGCATGGAACAGAAGTTTATCAAATGCATTTATTTATGTATTTATTTATTTGGTTTTGATTCTAAACAGCTTATATTCCGCTCATTCCAAGAAAATGTGTCCAGTGTATATAAGAATAAATACATTCACAATTTAAGACAAACAAATAAATAACAAATGATAAAAGGTGTGCTTTTAATTTCTCTCTAAATTTTAAATAATCCCCTTTCTCCCCTTAAGTCATCAGATAACGAATGTTCCACAATAGAGGACCCATAAAAGAAAACAGCTTATTTCTAGTTGCCTGCAACTTAAAACCTTTAAAGTTTGGAACTACAAGCAAGATCTCAAAGTTCATGGCGCAATATAAGGAACCCATAAGGCCATTTGGAACCTAACTGTAAATTGCTTCATGAACTGTCTACAATTTCAAGTGGACTCGATGAATAGTGAACCACTGTAACCGCTGTAAATATGGACAAAGTGTTCTCTGTATCTTGCACCAGTAGTAATTCTTGCAGGGGCATATTGCACTAAATCATGCACTTGCAGCAACTTTTTTTGTAACCTGAGATATAATGAATTACAATGATTCATCTTTTCTTAATACCAGCGCTTGTATAACATTGTGAAAATTATTTCACTATAATTACTTAAAGTCTAACCATTTTCAGTTGATAGAGAAAATCTTGTGCTACTGAAATGTATGCTATTGGCATAAATGTTCAGTGTGGGCTGCACATTTATGTTGATAGTGTACACTTCTTGCACTACTATGAAAGTAATTCAGAAGCTCCAGGGATTACTGGGTGCCTGGGTTTCAAAACAGGGCAAGATTGGAGTATTGGGTGGGTGGGAGGGCTTTGGGAGTAGGGTGGTAGCATGGGAAGGGAGTGGTGAGAGGCAATTTAAAAAAAAAAAATTACCAGGAAGGGAGGAAGGAGGATCAGTGGCTATGAATGGTTTTGGGGGTTTTTTTTATTTAGAGGGGTATAAGGGGAGAAGGTTCCTGTCCAGCCAGGGTTTTTGCTATTTGTGGTGGTTGGGATGGGAATCGGGCCAGGCGGCCTGTGGTGAATTCTTTTTTTTTTTTTTTTTTTTAAAGGATCAACATTTAACCAGATATCTTTTGAAGATATCCAGTTAAGTGGCAGGTTTTCCAGCCACACAAGGATAGATAGCTTAAAAACCTAGCCCGCTATATGTAGCTGGATAACTTTAGGCAAGTATATTCAGTGGGACGGATAACTTGTCCACTAACCTGTTTACTGAATATGGATCTGAACACATTTTTCATCAAGTATTGCACCACCTTTGAATGTGAGAGATCATGATGACCCCTGCCATTGAGAAGATGTGTTCATGGGCATACTTGTTGGTGGGCAGGAAAAACTTGTGTGCCTAATATGCCATCATATGTGTTTTTCTTCACTGAGCTAAGTGAACGAGCATGCCACAGAAATGTCTGCTGGTCAACTTTGCTGGGGTTGGCTGAGAGTATCTCTTGTCTGCTCTTTTAGCTATTGCTTGTGTTATGAGAGATGTTTCTTTATGGACAACATGGCTTTGGCATGTTAAGAAATGGTAGCTGACTGGGTGCTGCTAGTGCTTGCACTACTCTCTGGGGTGGCTACTCTTTCCTGTGCTATATCCCCACTGTACCTCTGCCTCTGGCACTCGAGTTCATGCACCCCAGCTACTAGCATCTTCTTCAAGTATGTGAGTTGCTGGGACTGGAAGGTGAGGCTACCTTTCCTCTGTGGATCACAAAATGTGGAAAGCATGTATGTATTATTTTCTTTCAGAAGTTTTAGTCTCTTTTGCACCTGTTGCTGCAAAAAGTCCACAAATTGCAGCACCTCTGTATCCTTTCCCTGTTGCTCAAAGAAAACCGGCACCTTTTTCTTCAGAACATTTACTATAGGATTGACTTCACCCATGGCAACATTTCTTCAACTCAGATCCTTTGTTGCATCCATGAAGGGCTTTAGGATTTGAATCACTACCTAAACATGAGGCCTCAGAGGGCAATTCACACCTATCTGTTTCCAGAGACAGATCATGAAGGGGTGTCTGCTGTTCCACTAACCTCTGCAGCATCATATAGGTGAAATTACAGTGGATGCCAACTAATGAGACATCCTAAATTCTTCTTCCTTCTTATGGAGAACAAGCACCTGATTCATGCTTTGATGGACATTCCCCATTATTTTCATGTACCTCATTATCAGGTGCTTCAGAAATAGATTTCGGTAGTGTTTAGCCCCAGGGCATCACTCACAGCAAAAAATACCATGAAATCCCTCATCTTCCATTGCCTTTTGTCATATTTTCCACGCTTTCTGCCACAAAGAAACCTGCCTGAAGACTCCTGCCACTCTGGTCTAGCTGCCAACCTTCCAACATTTTTCTTATGGATGATAGAATATTGTACATGGTATTTACATATTTTGAAAAACATCCCTGATATGGAAGCACTTTAAAGTGAGGGAGGGTCATCATCTTTGCTCAGTTTATTTACTGCAGTAAGGATATCAGCCAAAGAAAGCCAATGGGACATTTGAAAAACATTGGCATGCAGCATCACCTGAAGAAACAGCATGCACTAGCATTGGCATGAGGGAGGGTGGTAGTACTAGCCTGGCTATCCCTTCAGCAACAAAGTAAAATCTAGATGATTCGTTCATGGACCCTTGAGCCAAGGTGGAGTTGATGCAACCTGCAAGGAGGAGCCCTGCAGGTCCCTACCATCAGCAGGCAGACCCAGATGAAGCAGAGGCCCAACTTGAACTTCGCCTTTACCAGCCCATGATTCCCTTGGGTTGATCCTTTTGGTGCTGGGGCCAGCAGATATTAGGTGGGGGCTTCTGCTGATTGTGGAGAAATCTGTTGAGTTTGCTGAGTCAGAGAAGATGTAGGTCAGACAAATCTGGTAGTCAGCAGTAGTCAATAACAGGTGGCAGTCAGGAGTATCCAGGAGTCAGGTCAAGGTCAATACCAAGTATCCATCTGAAGGGAAGGAAAGGTGGATAATTAAGGCAGGAGGACAAGGAGAAGAACTGGTGGATAACAAGGAGACAAAGATAACTGAAGAACTGAAGATGAGGATGCTAGAACTGAAGAACTAAAGACAAGGACATTGGAACTGAAGACCTGAAGAACTCTGGAGCAACTTGCACTATTTAAAAATAGAGAGACCTGCTGCCAAGGCAAGAAGAGGAGAACAAGAGGGTATTTTTTTAGCCTAAGGGTATGAGGTAATCAAGGAGCACCTCTGGGTCTCTCCCTCCATGAACTCTTAAATGGCATGATGTTGGGCATGCATGCATCTAGGAGAAGCCTAGGTGAGGGGTATGAGTGGAAGTTCATGGAGGAAGCCTGCAGACTGCCAAACATAGCACTAGAGAAAATGGGTTGAAATGGGGAAGACTTTTCCCCAAGTTGATCACATGGCCCCTTCCATCAGTCAGGAGGCAGGTCAACAGCCCCCTGCCATGTGTCTGAAATGGCAATCTACCAAAGAGGAAATGGGGTGGTCTTTCATATCACTATCCCAGGGCAAGAGGCAGGCAGCACTGATAAATAATGAGGAACATCGGGGAAATGATTGCCCTGGAGAACTAACCCCTATAGGTAATGGATAATATAGGCTTTAAACTTAAGCTGTATGTTTTAGCCCCCAATTACAAAGTGACCACCAGAATTATATTTAGTAGGCAGGTTATCCTCAGCATGTTCAATTAGTGCTGTAGTTGCCTGCAGGTGCATATGACTAAGGCAGAGGGGAGGAACATGCATTTCACCAATGATATCTGGAACACCACAAATGCTGTACATGCTTTTCTCTCCCTGATGGCACAATGGTGGGAAATGGTTGAGGCAGGAGCAGTAAGGAACACTAGTGGGGCCAAGCATTAGGGTTCAGGTGGGGTGTGCTGCACATCCATGTGATGGAGAGTAAGCTATACTTTTTTCAATATTCTCTGCATCCTTGAGGGCTGCTGCTGGCACTGGAGTTGAAGTTGTGAATGGACCCTGAGGAAAAATGCCAGGAGCATCACTTTAATTCTCTAACTGCAGTGATTGCTTTTTCTGGAAGTTGCTGTCAACACAATCAGTATCATGTATCTCCCTCATCACAATGGAGGCTAAAATGCTACTGACTAAACCGTCCAAATTTACTTCAGCTACTAGCTCTTCAATTTCTGATTCAGGGAATCACAGAAAAGATTCTTCATCAGAATCAATTGTTAAAAATTATTTATCCATTGCCTCAGAAGCAGTAACCAATGTTGAAAAGTATGTTGCAGGTTTTGGCTGTTGCAATTCTGGTGCCACAATCCATACCCCTGCCCTACTACTGCCAGCCTTGAATACTTATGAGAAAATGAGAAAAATGGTTAGCAAAAAACTGAAAAGCAGCTGCAAAGGATAAGAGTTTACTTGGAGACATGGAGGTTGTTTAAAAATACCACCTTGGAAGTCCAGACCGGATATGTTTCATGAATTAGAAAATGTGTAAGGAAGGCTAAATGACTACCGACATGGTTAAAAGGTAAGGTGGGAAAGGCTATAATTGCTAAAAGAAAATCTTTCAAGAAATGGAAAAAGGAACCAAATGAAGAAAACAGGAAACAGTACAAGCACTAACAGGTTAAAAGCAAAGCATTGGTAAAAAAAAAAGCAAAGAAAGAATTTGAAAAGAAGCTTGCCATCAAAGCTAAAACTCATAATAACAACTTTTTCAGTTAGATCTGAAGCAGAAAGCCTGTATGGTAGTCAGATGGACCATTAGATGATCAAGGGGTAAAAGGGGCGCATAGGGATGACAAAACCAAAGCAGAGAGACTAAATAAATTATTTGCTTTGGATTTCACTGAGGAAGATGTAAGAGCGATAACCATGCCAAAAATGATATTCAAAAGTGATGATTCAACAGAACGGAATCAAATCTCAGTACATCTGGAGGACATAATAGGGAAAATTGACAAACTAAAGATTTACAAATCACCTGGACCAGATGGCATACATCCCAGAGTGCTGAAAGAACTGAAAAATGAAATTGTAGACCTGCTATTAGTAATTTGTAAATCATCATTAAAATTATCTGTGGTACCTGAAGATTGGAGAGTTACAAATTAGGGTGTGTAGGAAAAAAAAGTTTGTTTTTGTTTTTCAGTTTGATTTTGGGAGGGTTTTTCCCATGAATTTCAGGTTGTGGAATGTTTGATTGATTTCATTCATAAAAAACAAAACAAAAAAATCAATCATTTAAAAAAAAAAAAAAAAGAAACAAAAATAGGACCTCCCAAGGCCTCCTGTCCTATCCCCACCACACATCCCTCTCACCTTGAAACATATCTGCCACAGAATCGCTTCTGCCCCCCACTTAACAGGTCTGGTGGAGATCTGCTGCTGGCAAGGCCTAGGTGCAGGCCAAAGCCAGGGTCTTGTGACCCTGGCTTTGGCCTGCACCTAGGCCAACATGCATGGGTTTGTACACCCATGCATGTTGACCCTAAATATTGAAAAATTTGGACGGTTTAGTCAGTAGCATTTTAGCCTCCATTGTGATGAGGGAGATACATGATACTGATTGTGTTGACAGCAACTTCCAGAAAAAGCAATCACTGCAGTTAGAGAATTAAAGTGATGCTCCTGGCATTTTTCCTCAGGGTCCATTCACAACTTCAACTCCAGTGCCAGCAGCAGCCCTCAAGGATGCAGAGAATATTGAAAAAAGTATAGCTTACTCTCCATCACATGGATGTGCAGCACACCCCACCTGAACCCTAAGGCTGAGGTAGATTGCCACATCCTTAGCCTCAGCCTATGCAACGTCGAGGCCTCAGCCTAGGCCAGAGCTCAGGCCCACACCTGATGCTGGGGCCTTTCCTGGAGGCCTTTGGTCTTTTTCAAATCCTTTATTGAAGTGGAGACGTAAAAGAATAATAAAAAGTTAACCGCAAAACCAACTTTTGTTGTCACATCCTGCAGTCACACAAGTTCTATCTGTGTTTGACGATGCCAACTGAATTAAGTGATGCTCACAATTGGTGTTACATGTAATTACCATATAACCAAGAAGAGATTCATGATACAACAGATCATATGGTTCTAGCCTATATACAATACTGTGGCATCGGCCCTGCAGGCACACAATAAGTCCTGCTACAATTGCTTGCCCCTGAGGCAGCTCTAGATAAAAGAGCGAAACTCGGCCAGAGTCGGGCAAATTTTGAATAAAGGGCTTTTTTCATCTTCCGATTCTCGTTATCTTTACTGCTACACAGCCAACTGGATCGGCTTCTGCTTTCTTTTCTGGGTTGATCCAGGAAACTACAGAATAGTGAGTCTGATGCCTGTCCCATCAAAATGGTAGAAATTATCATAATGAACAAAATTGTTGAACATATACAATAGATATGCATAGTTTAATGGGACAAAGCCATCATGGATATAGTTAAATTAATTATTGCTTCAACAATCTGCTACATTTTAGCAATTTGTAAATTGTAATTACATTTTTCTATGGTACCTAAAGAATGTGGTGTTGCCAATGTAACACCAGTTTTAAAAAAGAGATCTGGATTAATCCATAATACTTTATTGAAATTTGCCCAACTCTGGCCGAGTTTCACTCTTTGGTCGAGAGCTGCCTCAGGGGCAACTAGGAACAAATATATAAAATGTTAAAAAATGAATAAACACACATAAATAAATGAGAAAATTAAAAACAACATACATGGGTGTACAAACGTTAAAAATTATGCAAATCATAACATGTATGTGTGTAGACACAATGGAATACAGAAACAATGTAAAGAGAGAAAGTAGGACACAGTCTGTGTACAGGTATCATTAGTTAAAAACAGTAGTGGTAGAAACAGATGAAAATGCGCTGGAGAGGATTGACTTGGTGTTAGTGTGAACCGCAATGCAATTATTGTGGTTAAAATGTGATAAAATACCAGGGAGTAAAGTGCTTTGGATAATAACACGGGAGGTAAAAATAATAATAAAAGATGAAAGAATAGAAAATGCTTACTAAATATGTGAAGACTCGACATCAGTATTGCAGTACTGAATACTCATCAATGCATGCCGCACTTAATCGATTACAAATGGTCAAGATACACAAATATTTTTTGCCAAAAACGGAGCGCTAGGCTCTGCCTACCATCAGATGGATGTCACAAGCTACGATTCACTCGGCATTGGCAGCTCTTTTTTCTTTTTATGTACTCGCAACCATTGTTTGGAAATTCACGGGTGACTTTAATTTTTCATAACTTAACTGGTAACAGCTACTGTTTTCAAATTTGGCACGTAGATTTCTGTTTATAGTAGGTTTTTTAAAGAACTCCACCTGACATATCTCATTTTCAATCTATATACCGCAGGCATGCGGTGGGACTTACACTTTTGATATACATCAATTGGCAGCCAAATTTCTGCAATCTATGTTGTGTTTTTTAATAAAATCCTTTATGCATTTGTATCGAATTAAGAAGAACATGCCATACTGGGTCAGACCAAGGGTCCATCAAGCCCAGCATCCTGTTTCCAACAGTGGCCAATCCAGGCCATAAGAACCTGGCAAGTACCCAAAAACTAAGTCAATTCCATGTTACCATTGCTAGTAATAGCAGTGGCTATTTTCTAAGTCAACTTAATTAATAGCAGGTAATGGACTTCTCCTCCAAGAACTTATCCAATCCTTTTTTAAACACAGCTATACTAACTGCACTAACCACATCCTCTGGCAACAAATTCCAGAGTTTAATTAATTGAGACATGTATTAATTGAGACATGTATCCATATTGGCCATACAGTATTAGCAGCCAGCCAACTTTTGATTATAGATAGCATATTGACATGTAGCCTTACAGTTTGGAATATCTTTTCTTTTGTATTTCTAGTCTCACATATCCTACCAATACTTTGAGGAAAACATTGAATATAGTGTTCTTCACATTTGGTGCTACATGTCTTTACTAGAGATGTGAATCGGAACCGGAATCTGATCGGTTCCGGTTCCGATCCAAATCTTAAAATTTTTATCGCCCGGCCCGATTTGAATTTTGATTATCGGCTGCGCTCGATCAGATAATCAAAAAACTCTCCCCCCACCTTCCCGAACCCCTAAAAAAGGTTTTTAAATTACCTGGTGGTCTAGTGGCGGCGCAGGGAGCGATCTCCCGCTCTCGGGCCATCGGCTGCGTTAATAAAAATGGCGCCAATGGCTCTTTGCCCTTACCATGTGACAGGGTATCCGTGCCATTGGCCGGCCCCTGTCACATGGTAGGAGCACTGGATGGCCGGTGCCATCTTTAAAAATGGCGCCGGACATCCAGTGCTCCTACCATGTGACAGGGGCCGGCCAATGGCACGGATACCCTGTTACATGGTAAGGGCAAAGGGCCATCGGTGCCATTTTATTAGTGGCAGCCGATGGCCCGAGAGCGGGAGATCGCTCCCCACGCCCCCACTGGACCACCAGGTAATTTTAAAAGGTTGGGGGGGGGGGGTCGGGAGAGTCGGGGAGGCTAAAGGGGTCACTTTAAAGGGTCAGGTGGGTTTTTTTTTTTATCGGGTCATCGGCGCCATTTATATTAGTGGCAGCCAAAATGGCGCAGATGGCCCATGAGCGGGAGATTGCGCAGGGACCCTCCCGCTGGACCACCAGGTAATTTAAAACATTTTGGGGGGGTTCGGGAGGGTGGAGGATTCTTTTTAAAGGGTCGGGGTGGGTTTAGGGGTTGTTTTGGTGTGCCGGTTTTCCCGCCCTTCCCCCCTCCCCCGATTTACATTTTTTCACGATAAATCGGGGGAATTTATATTGTATCGCGACTCTAACGATTTTTGACGATTTAAAAAATATCTGACAATTTTTTTAAATCGTCAAAAAACGATTCACATCCCTAGTCTTTACTACATGTTCCATATAACAGGTAAAATTGGCATATTTGAACACAATACTCACTTACAATGATACCCTGTCACTCGTTTTTATTAACAAATAGTTTAGATTTATCTTAATTAAGCTACATTGGGCATCCAGTTCTCATACATTTTTTTAATCTATTTTTTGTCTTAAGAGGCATTTTGTTTTTAATTTTAATTTTTGTTTTATCTTTACAATAGGCACTAAAGTTTGTATATAATAGTGGACGCACTAATTTTGTGGCTTTAGCCCTGCAGGCATGCAATAAGTCCTGCTCATATTTAGTAAGCATTTTCTATTCTTTCATCTTTTATTATTTGTTTTACCTCCCATGTTATTATCCAAAGCACTTTACTCCCTGGTATTTTATCACATTTTAACCACAATAATTGTATTGCAGTTCACACTAACACCAATTCAATCCTCTCTAGCGCATTTTCATCTGTTTCCACCACTACTGTTTGTAACTAATGATACCTGTACACAGACTGTGTCCTGCTTTCTCTCTTTACATTGTTTCTGTATTCCATTGTGTTGTCTACACCATACATATTATGATTTGCAAAATTTTTAACGTTTGTACACCCATGCATGTTGTTTTTTAATTTTTTCATTTATTTATGTGTGTTTATTCATTTTTTAACATTTTATATATTTGTTCCTAGTTGCCTCTGAGGCAGCTCTCGACCAAAGAGCGAAAATCGGCCAGAATCAGGCAAATTTCAATAAAGGGATTTTTTATATACACCGATCTTCACTTTCTTTACTGTTATACAGCCAACTGGATCGGCTTCCGATTTGTTTTCTGGGCTAATCCATAATACTACAAACCAGTGAGTCCTACATCAGGCAAAATAGTAGAAGCTATCATAAAGAACAAAAATGCTGAACAAGGTTTCAAACTCAACAGCCCCAGCTTACAGAGGGCCTGCACCCTTTGCAGTAGAAGAAGACCGGAAGGCTTATCTGCATAATGCTCTCACCATCCCTCGGGAGAAGACTACTGAGGTCATAGTGAATGATCCAGGTTTCAAACTCCACAGCCCTATCTTTCCCTTTGTAGTAGAAAAGGACCGGAAGTATGCAAATCTCAAATCTCTCAAATTCTTTGAGTGAAGATCAACTTAATGGTAGTTGAAGAGAAATGTTAAGTATAGCTTTGGAAATTCTTAGGACAAAAAAATTTAGAGAGAGGTTTAATAATGGGATATATTCTTTAGAGTTTGTGTGTTTCTGAGATAATAAGCAAGCCAAAGGGAGTTAATTCTAGAGTCTAGGGATGTGAATCGGGCTTCGGACAATTGAAAATATCGGACGATATTTTCAAAATCGTCAGAAATCGGGTGCTCCCCCAAAACGATAGGAAAACCCCACGATATTGATTGTGGGGGTTCACTTATCATTTTGGGGGATGGTGGGAAAAACAGCACACAAAAATAACCCCTAAACCCACTCTGACCCTTTAAAACTAAACCCTTAGCTTCCCCCACCCTCCCAACCCCCCAAAAAAACTTTTTACAGGTACCTGGTGGTCCAGTGGGGGTCCCTGGAGTAATCTCTCACTCCCAGGCCATCGGCTGCCACTAATCAAAATGGCGCCAATGGCCCTTACCATGTGACAGGGTATCCATGCCATTGGCTGGACCCTGTCACATGGTAGGAGCACTGGCTATCGGTGCCATTTTGAATACTGGCAGCCGACGGTCCGAGTGCAGGAGGTCACTCCCAGACCCCAGCTGGACTTTTGGCAAGTCTTGTGGGGGTCAGGAGGGTCCCCCAAGACTTGCCAAAAGCCCCTGATGGTCCAGCGGGGGTCTGTGAGTGATCTCCTGCACTCGGACCATCGCCTGCCAGTAATCAAAATGGCGCCAATAGCCTTTGCCCTTACCATGTCACAGGGGCTACCGGTGCCATTGGTCAGCCCCTGTCACATGGTAGGAGCACAAGATGGCGCAGGCCATCCAGTGCTCCTACCATGTGACCTTAGACGTTGAACAGATTCTACTGGTGGCTGACGGTGAGACAGGACGTCCAAGCTTTTGTGAGTTCGTGCCCGACCTGCGCCATGCAAAAGCCTCTCATCAGGAAACCCAGGGGCCTGTTGCAACCATTGCCCATCTCGGTGGAGCCTTGGACACTCATCTCCACCGACTTCGTCGTGGACCTCCCTGTCTCAGGAGGTAATTTGGTCATTTGGGTAACCGTGGACCGATTCTCCAAGATGGCGCACTTTGTCCCCCTGCCAAAGTTGCCTTCTGCACCTGACCTAGCTAACCATTTTGCCCAGCATATCTTCAGACTTCACGGTCTCCCGCAGGATATATTCTCCGATCGAAGACCACAGTTCACTGCTCGTTATTGGAAGGCACTTTGCAAATGCTTCAATGTGCAACTTAGTCTTTGGTCTGCGTTTCATCCTCAAAGTAATGGGCAAACGGAACGAACCAACCAAACCTTGAAGACTTTTCTCCATTCCTTCGTCAATGAACGCCAAGATAATTGGGCCAAGCTACTCCCATGGGTGGAGTTCTCGTATAATAATCACTTGCATGCTGCTACTGGAAGTTCGCCTTTCCTGGTTGTCTATGGGAAGTAACTTCGACCGCCCTTGCCTTCACCTGAACCTAGTACACTCCCAGCCATGCAACTTTCAGCCCACCTGCTTCTTTCCTTGTGGATGTCTATCCAGGGAAAGATCCGTAAAGCTGCCCAGTCTGCCAAGAAATGGGCGGATAGCCATCGTCAGCCAGCACCTATCTACCTCCCAGGAGACCGTGTCTGGCTTAGTACCAAAAATCTACAGCTACATATTCCGTCTCGAAGACTAGCTCCAAGATTCTGTGGGCCTTTCCGAGTCACCGAACGAGTGGGAGCAGTCTTCTACCGACTACGCCTACCCTCCTCCATGCGCATACATGACGTGTTCCACGTGTCATTGCTGAAGCCTCTTGTCTTATCCAGATACCACTCCTGGGCTCCTGACCCATCGGATCCTTCAGTACCGGACGAGGTCACATATCAAGTACATGAGGTCTTGGATGTCCAGTTTTACCAACGCTGATGGGAGTACCTGCTTGCCTGGGAGGGTTGCGGACCCGAGGATAATTCTTGGGAACCGGCCCATAACATCCTTGACAAAGACTTATTACAGCAGTTCCATCTGGACCACCCGAGTAAACCTTGACTGGCTAAGAAGGGGCATAAGAGGGGAGGTACTGTTGCGGTTCTGGCCGTGAGCGCCACGACCAGACCCTTACCTCCATGTTCCTGGACCTGTTCTCGCTTTCGTTGGCCTAGTTTCTGGCCTGTTCAGCGGCATCCCTGCGAGGGCCATGCCACCGGAAAGCCTTCCGTGGACGCCCTGTCTCTAGGCGCGCGCGCGCCACTTGGGCACTTTTATAGGCCATTTCCCGCCAGTGGTGATTCCACCCAATTCCTGACGTCAGACGCCGCGGCCTTGATAAGCCGGCTGTGGCCACCCAGTCTTTGCCTTGCAACAGGCTTACCTACTGGATCCCTGTTGCGCTGTGCCCCGGAGCGACCTGCCTTGCTATTCGCTCCATTCCTGCTTGCCTGCTACAGTACCTGCTTGGTGCCTGCTTGCTTGCTACAGTACCTGCCTGGTTCCTGTTTACCTGCTATAGTTCCTGCCTGCTTCCAATACCCGACTCTTGCTACAGTTCCTGCCTGGTTCCAGAACCCGTACCCAGTTACAGTACTGACCTACTGTCCTAGTCTGGTTCAGTTCCCAGTCCTGATCCACTAGCGCCTAAGTCCCAGCGGTTGGGCTCCTACGGGCTCCTGCCCGGGGAGTACCAGCTTCCAGGGTGAAGAGCACCTCTCGTCCAGCCTGAACATCTGCCTCCTGGCCTGCTAGTTAATAGAGACATTGACCAACTTTTCCCAGTCTCCTGCAGGTCGGCCCAAGGGTCCACTAAACTGAGACTCCCTCAACAATACCAGTTATTTTCTCACTTGTAATTTGTTGTTTTACCTGTAAACCGGTGTGAAGGCTTCTAGCTAAACTTCGGTATATAAAAGTGTATAAATAAAAATAAAATAAATAAATAATGGGACAAAGCCAACATGAATTTTGTCAACGGAAATTATGACTCACCAATCTGCCAAATTTATTTGAGGGTGTAAAAACATGAGGATAATTGTGAACCAGTTGATATAGTGTATTTGGATTTTGAGAAAGAATTTAACAAACTCCATAATGACAGACTTCTTAGGAAATTAAAAAGTAATTTGACTGGGGACAGGGTCCTAGTATAGATTGAGAACTGTTTAAAAGATAGAAAAACAGAGAGTAGGGCTAAATGATAAACTTTCCCAATGAAGAAAGGTTAATAGTGGATTGCCTCAGGGATATGATGTGGGAACATTGCTTTTCAAAATATTTATAAGCTACCTGGAAATGGGAACATCAAGTGAGGATATCAAATTTGCCTATGACACAAAATTATTCAAAGATGTTAAATCATATGAGGATTGTTAGAAATTGCAAGAAGACCTTACAAAACTGGGAGACTGGGCATGCAAATGGAAAAAGAAATAAAATTTAATATGAACAAGTGGAAAGTGATGGGAGGAATAACTCAAATTATAGCTACACAATGCAAGCTTTCACATTAGGAATCACCATTCAGGAGGAGGGAGTAGGTATTAGGGATGTGAATCGTGAGATCGATCATCTTAACGATCAATTTTGGCTGGGGGGGGAGGGAAATCTGATCGTCATGTTTGTTTGTTTTTTGTTTTTTTTAAATCGTTAAAAATCGTAAATCGGGGGAGGGCGAGAAAACCGGCACACCAAAACAACCCTAAAACCCACCCCGACCCTTTAAAACAAATCCCCCACCCTCCCGAACCCCCCAAAATGTTTTAAATTACCTGGGGTCCAGTGGGGGGTCCCGGCGCGATCTCCCGCTCTCGGGCCAAGGCTGCGTTAATAGAAATGGCGCTGGTGGCCCTTTGCCCTTAACATATGACAGGGCAAATGTAGCGCCGGCGCCATTTTGGTTCCTGACACCCGACGTCACGAGTGCATGAGATCGCTCCCGGACCCCCGCTGGACCCCCAGGGACTTTTGGCCAGCTTGGAGGGGCCTCCTGACCCCCACAAGACTTGCCAAAAGTCCAGTGGGGGTCCGGGAGTGACCTCCTGCACTCGCGCCGTATTGCCAATATTCAAAATGGCATCGGCGCTACCTTTGCCCTCACTATGTCATACGACCCATATGTCATATGACCCATATGTCATATGACGCCGTATGGCCGGCGCCATTTTCCATACGGAAAAACGATTTGCGGTAGGAGATCGCTCCCGGACCCCCGCTGGACTTTTGGCAACTCTTGTGGGGGTCAGGAGGCCCCCCCAAGCTGGCCAAAAGTCCCTGGGGGTCCAGCGGGGGTCCGGGAGCGATCTCCTATGCTCCTGATGTCGGGGGACAAAAAAACAAAATGGCGCCGGCGCTACCTTTGACCTGTCATATGACAGGTCAAAGGTAGCGCCGGCGCCATTTCTACAACTCACGGAGGACCGAGAGTAAAAGATCACACCAGGACCCTTCCTCTGGACCTCAGGTAATTTAAGGCATTTTGGGGGGGTTCGGGAGGGTGGGGGATTTATTTTAAAGGGTCGGGGTGGGTTTTAGGGTTGTTTTAGTGTGCCGGTTTTCCCGCCCTCCCCCTTCCCCTCCCCCTTCCCCCGATTTACGATTTTTTAACAATAAATCGGGGGAATTGTTATTGTATCGCGGCTCTAACGATTTTGACGATTTAAAATATATCGGACGATATTTTAAATCGTCAAAAAACGATTCACATCCCTACAAAATAGCTAATAGCATGTTAGGAATTATTAGGAAAGGAATTGAGAATAAAGCAAAGATTATCATAATGCCTCTATATCACTCCATGGTGCAACTTCATCTTGAATATTGTGTGCAGTTTTGGTCACCACATCTCAAAAATGAGCTGGCTAATTTAGGCCTGCTCAATGGCAGGTCTACCTTAACCAGCTATCTTGGGCCTGGATTCACCATTCTTTCGCAGAATGGTGAATCCTGCGAAAACAGGGGGCAGGGGGGCGGGCCTGCGAATGCCCGCAGCCTTCGCACCACTGCAGTGCACCGGCTGCCAGCTTTTGACTTGAATACGACACCATAAAATGTGTAGTTATTCGGTGCGCTACTGCTGACGATAATGTTAGTAACATGATAAGGGTTTAGAGAATAACCCTCTTAGTCAGTTAAGTCAAAATATTAACAGTTAGCTGAATAAGTGACTCCTGCCCTTTACATGCCATCCCACCCACCACTTAGCCAGTTAAATACTTAGCTGGATAAGAATTTATCTGGCTAAGTGGTGGCCACTGAACAGAACTGGATATTCAGTTACCGCTAGTTCCTAACTTATTCACCTAAGTAGTGCAAATAAAGACCTCATGGTATTTAAGTAACTAACTAGCTGAAAAATCTTGCCACAAATGACAGGCTGATATGGTCTCTGACCGTATAGACGGATGCCTCACCTCTATCCAGTTTTGCTTTCTCTGATGGATCAGTTTTCTCACTGCCACTATGTGCCAACCACTGCAATAAAACAGACAAACAATACCCCAACATTCACTGCCTTTTATATATAGCAGGATAATTCTGCTATTTAAGATACCATTACTGTGATAGTATATGTATGAAACTCCAGTTACTCATTTCTTAATAATGGTTTCTTTGTTTATAACTAGTCATCTGTTGCACAACTGTAAATCATAATGATGCTCCTGAAGGGAAGAGTATATATGTTTTCATGCTGTCTATATCAACAGATTTATAAGCTGAACATGCTGAAAGAAGGTGAGATAGTAAGCAAAACGAGTATCTATATATGTATAGTCTAAGTATTTTAAAATTGTTTATTCCTTTTCTCTCTATGATATATCTCTTGTCGAGTATTTTTATGTTTATTGAAAGACTCTAACCATATATTTTCTCTCTTTTTTAATGAAATCCCATGAAAGGAAACTAAGAGTCAGTCTGGATTAATTTATCATTTGTCTCTTGGAACATATTGACAGCAATTTGATCAATGGTAACTCTCTATCGGATAAAGAAAAAGCAGAAGGATTGGAAAGCAACCAAGAGTGAAAGGTTTTAAATCTGTGAAAATTCCATTGGGCCACATATCTGTAATACTGCATCTATTCTATCTTGAGATTCAGTTGCTTATTATATAGTTGCAAGGATTGGAGTGTCTTAGTAAGTAGTTTAGATATATTGTACAATATTCTGCATTAAAGTGTTTCATTGTGTCATTGTAATTTGAAGTTATCAGCATTTCTATTAGAAATCCAAATAGATTATAACATGGTCAGAAACCAGAAGGATAAAAAGCAAGTACTTGACAATCAGTGATTGCACAAGGGTACTCACAACATAATTTATTAAACAAAATTCTATACAATATAAGTATAAAACATAAGAGCTCTGGTTACTGGGTCAAAATGGCTTGCCCTTCTCTTAGGATCATCTCTTGGTGAGAGGAAACAAATCAAGAATTTTAGCACAGGAGATTTTTTTTTATCTTTTGGATTTCAAATAAAGCAAACAATTTAATTCCATAAAGTTCTTTACCAGCAAATTATACAATTTCTTGTCTTACGTATGGCCCAGTTTAGTAAGGACTTTCTCACACTCTGGGGCAGATTTTCAAAGGGGTACGCGCGTAAGATACGCACGCTGCGTACTCCCCTAAAACCTGCCCCAAGCTTCCCTTGCGTGCGCCGAGCCTATGTTGAATAGGCTTGGCGGCGCGCACAAGCCCCAGGACGCGTGTAAGTCCCGGGGCTTTCCTGGGGGGGCATGTCGGGAGCGTATTGGGGGGTGTCGCGGCCGACACGTCATCGGGGGCGTTCAGTGGTGGGGCCGTGGGCGTGGTTCCGGTCCGGAGGTGTGGCCATGGCCTCCGGACCGGCCCCCGGACCGGAACATGGCACGCCGGCAGCCGGCCCGGTGCGCGCAAGTTACGCCTGCCTTGGGCAGGCGTAACTTTTGCAATAAAGGTAGGGGGGTTAGATAGGGCTGGGGGGGGTGGGTTAGGTAGGGGAAGGGAGGGGAAGGTGTGGGGGGTTTGAAGGAAAGTTCCCTCCGAGGCCGCTCCAATTTCGGAATAGCCTCAGAGGGAATGGAGGCAGACTGCGCGGCTCGGCATGTGCAGGCTGCCGATTTTGCACAGCCTTGTGCACGCCGACCCCGGATTTTAAAGGATATGCGAGGCTACATGCGTATCTATTAAAATCCGGCATACTCTTGTTTGTGCCTGGTGCGCGAACAAAAGTACACGTGGGCGTACTTTTTTAAAATCTGCCCCTCTGTGTCTATGAGTAAATGCTTTAGTTAACCATCAAATCCTTAGCTGGGAAATTACATTCTTTGTAGGTCATGCAGCCTAGGCATCAGACCCTAGTGGTTTGTTTCTATATACACAGATTTCTAGATCTTGACATAGAAATCCTATATTCATATAGGCACCAACTATCTGACTAGAATGTGGTTTTAGAAGTTTTTCTTTCCAACATCAAATTGTTGCATTCGTGATCCCTTGTGCCAAGGCAGGATTGGTGCAACCTGCAGGGAGGAGCTCTGCAGGTTCCCAACATCAGCCGTCAGCAGGTGGACCTGGATGAACCAGAGGGCCAGCTGGAACATCTCCTATACCCGCCCTTGTTCCCCTTGGATTAAGCCTTTGGTTGCCAGGGCCAGCAGGTCTGAAGTGCAGCCACAGCTGATGGCAGTGAAGGAACATCGTAGGGCTGGATGGAAGCCGGCAAAGGTAAGGCATTATCCAGAAGCAGGCAGTGGCAGTGGTCAAGCATATCCAGTAGCAGGCAGTGGTCAGTGGCAGGCAGAAGTCAAGCATATCCGAGAACAGGCTGAGATTAAAACCAGGCATTTGTCTGAAGGGAAAGGGGGGACAGATAGGTGGGGCAAGAAGGTGAAGAGAAGATCAGGTGTGCAATAAGGAAGAAGTAGAACTGAAGACGAGGATGCTGGAATTGAAGAACTGAAAACAAGGATGCTAGAAGCAAACACTCTACTGAGATTAGTGGGACCTGTTGCTGAAGTGCTGGAGGAGCATTAGCAAGGTCCTTTTATAGTCCTGAGCAGAGAAGTCCTCAGTAGAAAACTTGGGGCATTTCCTGCCACTGGACCTTTAAGTAGAGTGATGTTGAACGCGCTTGCCTTAGGCGTGGGGCCAGCTGGAGTTGGTGGTGTCCTGCCGCATGGAGCATCAGTGGCATCTTGCTGTGTTGGAGTGTGGCAGTCAGCCACAAAGAGGCCCGGGAGAGTTGCTCTGTGTCAGAAGCCAGTGAGGAAGGCCTGGCTAGGAGGGTAAGTGTGGCGGTTCATGGGAGCAGCCCTTCAGACAGCCAAGCACAACTTAAATGATCTGGAATAACTGATTTATTGTTGCTCCAAATCATGTGAGCAGTAAGACTGAGATAAAAGCAAGTGAAAAACAGAAGCTACCTATCTGCATATTTATTTCTTGTTGCGCTGGTGGTGGACCCTTGGCCCTAGGTGGGGTTGATGCTACCCCACGGGTAGCATCAACCCCACCTAGGGCCAAGGGTCCTAGGTGGGGTTGATGCTACCCGGCCTCCATCTCCCGGTCTGCTCCGCCTCCCGACAGTTGAGCCCCACGGGTCTCAACTGTCGGGAGGCGGAGCAGACCGGGAGATGGAGGCCGACTGGAGCTTTGCCAATACCAGCCCTCGTTCTTCGCAGGTTGAGCCCTTGGGTTCCAGGGCCAGCTAGTCTTAGGCAAGCCTCCATCAGATGACTCCCAATGGATGTTCAAAGTAGACAGCCAGGGACCAGCAGAGGTATCGGGGGAACCTAGATAGGTCCGGAAGAGGCAGGGATCCAGAGACCCGGGCGGCAATGACGAGCCAGGGAGCAAGGATTGGTGATGCCTGAGCAGTAGAAGGCCGAAGCCTAACAAAGCCAAGTCCAAGGAGATACCAGATGCGAGATCAGGAACAGGCTGGAGTTGGGGCAGGCAGTAGATCTAGGCGAGGTACAGAGGAACAAGGGTCAAAGCCAGTAGTCAGTCCAGAGCATAGTCCAATGGAGCAAGGGTCAAAGCCAGTAATCAGTCCGGAGTGTGGTCCAATGAAGCAAGGGGTCAAAGCCAGTAATCAGTCCAAAGCAAAGGCTAGGTAGGAATCAGGAATGGAGTCAGGAACAGGAACCAGGAATGAAGCCAGGAGCAGTAACATGCAAGGAAGCACATGACTAGCGGAGAGACCTGATGCCAAGGCAAGGAATGAGTAGCGGGCCTTGTCTTAAATAGCAGAGCCCAATGATGTCATCATACAGAGCCAAGGATTAGTTTCCCGCAGCGGCCCCTTTAAAGGCTGATGAAGCATGCACCCACGCATGCCTAGGAGGAGGCAGGATGCTGAATGGCAGTGTCTCCCTGCAGCACACGTGGGTAGACCTGCCGGGAGCCAGAGGGATCCGCAGAGGAACTGGGAGAGCCTGAGGAGGCAACGGGGATGCGGGAGCACAGGCGGCTGCCAACTGCCTCCAGAAAGGACGGGCCAGGTCCGGGAGCCGGGCGCCATGTGCCGGAGGTGAGTAGGCCCGGCCGGGACATGCAGCAGTAACCCCCCCTTTACGCCCCCTCTTAGAGGCCTGGGTTTGCCCAGATGGGCTCAATGGAACTGAAGGGGGAGTCCTTTGTCTAGGATGTTGCTTGCTGGTGCCCAGGCATTCTCCTTGGGACTGTAGCCTTCCCATGAGAGAAGGTACTCCCAACGGTGGCCTCTTCTCTGGACATCAAGAACCTCACAAACTTGGTAGATAGTAGGGATGTGAATCGTTTTTCAACGATTAAAATTATCGTCCGATAATTTTAATATTGTCTTAAATCGTTATAGAACACAATACAATAGAAATTCTAACGATTTATCGTTAAAAATCGTTAAATCGTGTTAGTGCACACTAACGGGAGTTAGTGCGCACTAACAGAAAATGATACAAATTGACACTTTCCAGGTCAGTAAAGGTCAGTTAGGAATGAATATGTATTCCTATTGGCTGGCTGCCCTCTTATCTATTGATGTTACCAAGGTTCCAACTGAGGTGATGGTTGGGGGGATGGGAAATGGAAACTGTTGGTAGTTGACAAAAAAAGTAATGTGATCAGTCAATATGACTAGAACTTGTGCCCTATCCCTGACACCAGGGGTGTTGTGATCTTCCTGCACACAGTGCCCTAACCCTGACACCAGGGGTGTTGTGATCTTCCTGCACACAGTGTCCTAACCCTGATACCAGGGGTATTGTGATCTTCCTGCACACAGTGTCCTAACCCTGACACCAGGGGTGTTGTGATCTTCCTGCACACAGTGCCCTATCCCTATTAATACCAGGAGTGTTGTGATCTTCCTGCACACAGTGCCCTAACCCTGATATCAGGGGTGTTGTGATCTTCCTGCATGCAGTGCCCTATCCCGCCTGCATTACTAGTGAGAGGCTGGCTTCACAGACAGGGGGGAGCTGCCTGACCCTCACTCCTGACTTCCCCCATGTCCCAGCCAGTGAATGGTGTGTGGGTGAGGGGGGGGGGGAAGGATGGTGAAGTCTGAGACAGCTCCCTCCCTGCATTACTAGTGAGAGGCTGGCTTCACAGACACGGGGGATCTGCCTGACCCTCACTCCTCCGGGGTGTTTATGATCTTCCTGCACACAGTGCCCTATCCCTGATACCAGGGGTGTTGTGATCTTCCTGCATGCAGTGCCCTATCCCTATTAATACCAGGAGTGTTGTGATCTTCCTGCACACAGTGCCCTATCCCTAATACCAGGGGTGTTGTGATCTTCCTGCACACAGTGCCCTATTCCTGATACCAGGAGTGTTGTGATCTTCCTGCACACAGTGCCCTATCCATGATACCGGGATGTGTGCAAGAAGATCACAACACCCCCGGTAACCGGGATAGGGCACTGCATGCAGGAAGATCACAACACCCCCGGTATCAGGAATAGGGCACTGTGTGCAGGAAGATCACAACACCCCTGGTATCAGGGATAGGGCACTGTGTGCAGGAAGATCACAACACCCCTGGTATCAGGGATAGGGCACTGTGTGCAGGAATATCATAAACACCCCGGAGGTGTGAGGGTCAGGCAGCTCCCCCCTGTCTGTGAAGCCAGCCTCTCACTAGTAATGCAGGGAGGGAGCTGTCTCAGCCTTCACCATCCTCCCCCCCCCCCCCTCACCCACACACCATTCACTGGCTGGGACATGGGGGAGGGGAGGAGTGAGGGTCAGGCAGCTCCCCCCTGTCTGTGAAGCCAGCCTCTCACTAGTAATGCAGGGAAGGAGCTGTTTCAGCCTCACCATCCTCCCCCCCCCCCCTCACCCACACACCATTCACTGGCTGGGACATGGGGGAGGGGAGGAGTGAGGATCAGGCAGCTCCCCCCTGTCTGTGAAGCCAGCCTCTCACTAGTAATGCATGGAAGGAGCTGTTTCAGCCTCACCATCCTCCCCCCCCCCCTCACCCACACACCATTCACTGGCTGGGACATGGGGGAGGGGAGGAGTGAGGGTCAGGAAGCTCCCCCCTGTCTGTGAAGCCAGCCTCTCACTAGTAATGCAGGCGGGATAGGGCACTGCATGCAGGAAGATCACAACACCCCTGGTGTCAGGGTTAGGGCACTGTGTGCAGGAAGATCACAACACCCCTGGTGTCAGGGTTAGGGCACTGTGTGCAGGAAGATCACAACACTCCTGGTATTAATAGGGATAGGGCACTGTGTGCAGGAAGATCACAACACCCCTGGTATCAGGGTTAGGGCACTCTGTGCAGGAAGATCACAACACTCCTGGTATTAATAGGGATAGGGCACTGTGTACAGGAAGATCACAACACCCCTGGTGTCAGGGTTAGGGCACTTTGTGCAGGAAGATCACAACACCCCTGGTATCAGGGTTAGGGTACAAGTTCTAGTCACATTGACTGATCACATTACTTTTTTTGTCAAGCTACCAACTGTTTCCATTTCCCATCCCCCATATATTGTCATTGGGAACCTTGGTAACATGAATAAATAAGAGGGTAGCCAATAGGAATACATATTCATTCCTAAACTGACCTTAACTGACCTGAAAAGTGTCAAATTGTATCATTTTCTGTTAGTGCGCACTAACTCCCGGTTAGTGTGCACTAATCGGAAAAAACAATTTTTTAACTAAAAAATCGTGCCAAACACGATTTTCTTCTCCTGCCAGACGATTTCAATCGTTAATACGATATTTTATTTATTTATTTATTTATTTATTTATTTATTTATTAACTTTTATTTACCGACATTCGTGAAGCACATCATGCCGATATGGCACACATCATGCCGATATGGCACACGATTCACATCCCTAGTAGATAGTATCATCCTCTGAAGCAACCTGGGAAGGTTCAGGAATCTTGTGAGGCGGCCAAGTGAGTACCAGTGGTTTCAGCAGTGAAACATGGAACAAGTTATGTATTCCCAAGGTCGGTGGTAGACAAAGCTGGTACATCACTGGTCCAATGCATCATGTGACCGGAAAGGGCCCGATGTATCTGGGAGTTTGATTCGGATGTAGCGGGTGCTCAGCCAAACCTTCTGGCTCGGCTGGAAATCTGGTGCCAGTCAGCGAAGAACATCAGTGGACTTTTTAGCTCGTGCAGCAGCCTGGTAAAGACAGAGGTTGGTACGAGTCCAAAGGGCCCGGAGGGCGTCTGCCGTGGCCTGGGCCATGGGTGAGGGTACAGAGAGAGAAATTGGCAAAGAAAGCCGGGGTTGTCTGCCATACACAAGGGAGAGACTCCAGTGGCTGCTGCAATGTGGGAATTATGGGAGAATTCGGTCCAGGGAAGTAATTCCGCCCAGTTCTCTTGTTGGTGATTGGAATAGGCGTGGAGGAAACATTTGAGGTAGCAGTTCTTCTGCTCAGCTTGGCCATTGGCTTGAGGGTGGTATGTGGTAGTCAAGCTGATGGTGATCCCAAACTTCTTACATAAGGAACGCCAGTAGCGGGTGACAAACTGAGGGCCTCTATTGGAGACGATGTCCATGGGCAGTCTGTGCAGACAAAACATGCAGGAAAAAGAGGTGTGCTAACTCCGGGGCTGATGGTAAGGCAGGCAATCGGTCAAAATGAGCCATTTTGGAGAATCAGTCCATGATGACCCAGATGATCATATTCCCCTTTGATGCTGGAAGGTCCCCCACAAAATCTGTGGACAAGTGGGTCCAAGGCTCTTCTGGTGCTGGCAGAGGTTGGAGTAATCCCCAAGGTCAGTCTAATGGTGGCTTCTGTTGGGCACATGTTGGACAGGAGTCCAAATAGGCATGAGTATCGGAGGACATGATAGGCCACCAGTAGTAGCGTTGGAAGAGTGACAGAATCCGGGCACGACCCGGATGGCCAGCTAACTTGGAGTAATGCACCCAGCGTTAGACCTTTTTCCGGAGCTGGCAAGCTACCACTGTTGTCCTGGCTTGAACTGTCACAATAGCAGACAGACAGATATGAGCAGGATCTATAACATGACATGATTTGTCTTGGGTGTCTTCAGGCTCAAAGGAGCGGGATAGGGTGTCCACTCGGAGGTTTTTCTCCACAGGATGATAGCGGATATCAAAGTTGAATCAGGAAAAGAATAATGCCCAGTGGGCCTGGCGAGCGTTGAGACGCTGGGCATGTCAGAGATGCTCAAGGTTTTTGGAATCGGTGAAGATCATAAACTTGAACTGGACACCCTCCAACTAGGGATGCCATTCTTCGAGGGCGAACTTGATAGCAAGCAGTTCCCGATCCCCTAATCTATAATTTTGCTCGGTAGGTGAAAACTTATGAGAGTAAAATAAGCACAGATGGAGGACTCCTTTGGTCAAGTGTTGACTCAGGAACGCCCCAGCCCCTATGGCAGAGGTATCCACTTCCACGATGAAGGGGCGGTTTGGATCCGGGTGATGCAGACAAGGGCCCGAGAAGGCATTCTTCAAGCTCTGGAAGGCAGCGAGGGCCTCGGGAGACCAGTTATTGGTATCGCTGTCTTTGCAGTTCATGGCCATGAGAGGTGCAACCAACAGGGAGTAATTTGTTATGAAATGGCGATAGTAGCTGGTGAATCCTAGGAACCTTTGGAGCACTCGAAGTCCCACAGGCCTGGGCCATTCCTGGATGCCTTTTAACTTGCTGGGATCCATCGTGAAGCCACGTTGGGAGATGATGTAGCCTAGAAAAGGGAAGCTCAACCTTTCGAATAGGCATTTATCAAGCTTGGCAAACAAGTGGTTCTCCCGTAGGCACTGAAGCACCATGCAGACATTGGCACAGTGAGTGGGCAGATCTATAGAAAAGATAAGGATGTCATCTAAGTATGCGACGAACTTGGTGTACAGAAGGTCGCAGAAGATTTCTTTTATCATGCGTTGGAATACTACAGGGGCATTGCAAAGTCCAAATGGCATTACAAGGTATTCGTAATGTCCATCCCTGATATTGAACATAAGAACATAAGAACATAAGAAAATGCCATACTGGGTCAGACCAATGGTCCATCAAGCCCAGCATCCTGTTTCCAACAGTGGCCAATCCAGGCCATAAGAACCTGGCAAGTACCCTGGCAAACACCTCACAGATCTAGCTTAGTGAAAATGTTGGCACCTTGGAGGCGGTCAAACAGCTCTGTGATTAAAGGTAGAGGATACCTGGCCTTGCAGGTAATGGCATTTAAGCCACGGTAATCGATGCATGGTCTTAGAGACTCATCCTTCTTTGTGATGAAGAAAAAGCCCGCACCCGTGGGTGAAGTGGAAGGATGAATAGACCCTTTAGCCAGGTTCTCTTGGATATACTCTGACATCGCTCGAGTTTCTGGTACACACAGAGGATAAGTCCTGCACCTAAGAGGTGTAGTGCCGGGCAGCAACTCGATGGGTCAATCAAACTTGTGAAGGGGCAGAAGTATATCCGCCATCTGCTTGGAGAACACATCCTCAAATTCGGCATATGGAGGGGGGAGACTGGAAGCAGCCACAATTATGGGAATCACAAGGGGTGCCCCCTCCCTCCTGAGGCATGTTTGACTACAGGCTGGCTTCCACTCAGCAGGTTGTAAGGTCTCCCAGTCAAACTGGGGGAAGAGGCTCTGGAGCCACGATAACCCTAAGACCACTGGATGGATTTCTCTAGAATGAAAAACTTGTCCTCCTTTTCGTGCAGGGCTCCAGTGAGGAGATGGATGGATTCCATCACTTGGGAGATCCTTCTGTGTAGCAGGTCACCATAGATGGAGGTGATGAGTAGTGGTTTCTCAATAGCGCGAGTGAAGATGCCTAGGAGGTGAGCCATGTCCTTGACGATGAAATTCCCACCTACTCCAAAGCAATCAGAACCAAGGCAGGAAAAGAATGAGAGTCCCAAGTCAGGGTGACAGGTAGTGTCAACTGAGGGGCCGGAGCAGTAGCACCCAAGTTCAGGACCCCAACTGAACTTAGGCCAGGGAGTTTCCCAGACAGACAGGACAAAATGATAAGCGGTGCCCTGCAGCCCCACAGTACAGGCACAGACCCGAATGCCTCCATCTGAGGCGTTCCTCCGGGGACAAATGTCCTCAGCCCAGCTGCATGGGTTCTTCCACTTTAGTGGATGGTAGTATTCCACTGGGGGGCAGACCCGCCATAGGTGGAGAGCAAGAGCGTTCCACAGTGGGACGTCAGGGCGTCCGCACTTCTTGGTGATGCTCCTGTAGGTGGTGGTCGATGCGGCCTGCAAGGTTGATGAGATCCTTGAGAGAGGACGGTAGCTCGTGGGCTGCAAGCTCATCCTTGAGTTGAGATGACAGACCATGCAGGTAAATGGCTCAGAGGCAATCCTCCTGCCAATCCAATTCTGTGGCAAGAGTTCAGAACTCAATTATATACTCATTGAGTGCTCGCTGGCCTTGCCGTAAATGTAGGAGACTGGAACTGGCTACAGCCTGCCTCCCCAGGTTGTTGAAGGTCCGATGGAAGACAGCCACGAAACATGGCAGTTTTTGGAGGACAGAGTCCGAATGCTCCCATAAGGGAGATGACCATACCAGCACCTTCCCCTCTAGATACGAAAGAATGAAGGTAACATTCACAAGCTCATCCAAAAGATGGAGGGCTACAGAGTGAACTGCACATAGCACTGGTTGATAAACCCTCTGTAGAGCCTGGGATCCCCATTGAAACGGGATAGAATGGGTAGGGCCTGCAGAGCCCTGGAGGGCGAAGGTAAAGGCTGAGGGTTGCGCGGTGTGGACATTGGTGCTGTAGACCCAGCGTGGGTATCTAGAAGAGCATGGAGGTGCTCAACGGAGGAGGCCAGCGCCTCTAAGAACCACTGCTGTTCCTGGATCTTCAGAGCCAGGCCCGGAATAGCCTAGAGTCTAGATGTCTCCATGAGTCCATGGCCTTGGCAACCTATTGCACTGGTGGTGGGCCCTAGGCCCAAGGTGGGGTTGATGGTACCCATAGGGCAACCCACTCGGGTCCCCACCATCAGGAGGCAGAGCAGACCGGGAGAAGGAGGCCGACTGGAGCTTTGCCAATACCAGTCCTCATCCCTGCAGGTTGAGCCCTTGGGTGCCGGGGCCAGCTGGTCTTAGGCAGGCCTCCATCAGACAACTCCCAGTGGATGTTCGAAGTAGGCAGCCAGGGACCAGCAGAGGTATCGGAGGGACTTAGACTGGTCCGGATGAGGCAGGAATCCAGAGACCCGGGTGGCAATGATGGGCCAGAGAGCAAGGATTGGTGACACCCGGGCAGTAGAAGGCCAAAGCCTAACAAGGCCAAGACCAAGGAGATACCAGAGGCGAGGTCAGGAACAGGCTGGAGTCGGGGCAGGTGGCAGAGCTAGGCGAGGTACAGTTGAGCAAGGGTCAAAGCCAATAGTCAGTCCAGAGTGTAGTCCAATGAAGCAAGGATCAAAGCCAGTAATCAGTCCTGAGCGAGGTCCAACGAAGCAAAGGTCAAAGCCAGTAATCAGTCTAGACAAAGGCTAGGTAGAAACCAGGAACGGAGTCAGGAACAGGAACCAGGAATGAAGTCAGTAACAGGAACGAGCAGCAAAGCACACGACTAGCGTGGAGAGCTGTTGCCAAGGCAAGGAATGAGTAGCGGGTCCTGCCTTAATTAGCAGGGCCCGATGATGTCATCATCCAGGGGCGCGGGTTAGTTTCCCACCACGGCCCCTTTAAAGGCAGATGAGGCAAGCGTGCGCATGCCTAGGAGGATGCAGAATGCTGGATGGCGGTGTCTCCCCATGGCACACGTGGGGAGACCCGCCGGGAGCCAGAGGGATCCGCAGAGGAACTGGGAGAGCCCGAGAAGGCAGCGGGGGCGCGGGACACGCAACATTTATTTATTTATTTTTAAAAAATTGTAGTTCACTAATCCAAAAATCTTAGCAGATAACAATACACACACATAATAAAATCAGCAGAAAACAATCAACAAAAAATCTAAAAGTACAGAACACAAACAAATTAAACATTACAAAAAAATTACGAAGGTAGGATCCAAACAATAGGTAAAGCAGCATAGAAACCCACAATAAATCTGCAATGAATCCACCAAACAGAAGGCATAGCACCTAATGTGCAGACCATGTCAGTTCCTAGTCCTCATTAACCTGAGAAAGCTTGGGAGAAAAGACTGATTTTGACTGCTTCAGAAAATGAAGCAGTCAAATTCCTTTACAAAGAGTGGTTAATCACACTTGTTTTGAGGTAGGGATACCCAATAACAACTGAATACCATGGATTTAGAAGGAGGAAGACCTCTGCTTTTTTACTCATCTACCTCTCCCTAATTTCCAAAATTCTTTTGGGACCAGGCAATTCTGCGGCAAAGTCCAGAATTTAGAGCCTTTAAAACAGTCACAAATTCATGGGACACCAGAGGCCTTGAGTATATTCAACTCATTACAAAGAAATACAGACTTCTACAGTCTGGCAGACTGGTACTCAGACATGAGGGGAAAAGCATGGGACTGCTTCTATGGCCTGGACCTAAAGGAAATGAAGAAAGCCTACAGGGAGGTAACATGCTGGTGTGCTGGTTACTACCCTTAGCAGATGGCATGGAGATTACTATGCTTAACCAATAAGCCTTGATGCTTTTAATGCAATTGCAACATTGTTCCCCACTTCGACAGCAGGGGGAAAAGGGGAATTAGATTCAGACAACCAAGAGGGCCCCATCTTCTAAGATCTGGGGTATTGATACTCAGGCATAAGAGAAAAAAGCACAGGACTGCTTTTACAGCAAAGTCCATATTTTCAAGAAAGCTCATCACCCAATCAAAACCTTTGCAGGCTGAAATTTTTATGGGTTATCATAAAGCTTGGGATAACTGTACGGAGTGGCAGTTGCTATCCTTGAGAGAAACATGGGGGCAGCCTGCACGGAATAGTAATTGCTAAGTAGGGAAGCTTGTAGGGCAGACTGGATGGACCATTTGGTCTTTTTCTGCCATCATTATTTTACTACTATATTACTATGTAAAGATCTCCCATCAACCATGGCAAAATGTCAAAACACAAAATAAGTCAAATAAAAGCCAACAAAAATGGATAATTTGAAAAAGCAAAATATTTATACTAAATATAAAGTCACTCAAAACTTTGTCATGGAAAAGGCTCAAAAAGAGTGAAAACAAAAGCCTTTCATTCATTCATTTATATATATTTATATATTACTACTGGTACTACTACTACTACAATTATTTCTAAAGCACTATTAGACATTAGGGAAGTGCATTAATTTTGAAAATGGAGCAAAAGAAAAAAAAATTTGTAGATTTTTGTTTTGATTAATTTTGAATACACTATTGTTGTGCATCCCGGCCGATGGGTGCCGCAATCGGGCCTGCTCACCTGGCATTACCGCCCACTATCGCAGGCTTACCCGCTAACCCTCGGCGTCCTTGTCGCTCACTGCGGCCTCCCTCGGCATCTCCGTCCCTACAGGCTTCACAGCAGAGCTCCCGTCGGGGCTCTGAGTCCTCGGCCGGCTCGGCACCACCCCTAGGCGGGCGCACGGCCGACCTCACTATACTTAAAGGGCCTAGCGCAGGATACCTCCGGGAGGCGCACCCCGATGACGTCATCAGCCTTCCATATATAAGGCAGGGCTCAAACCCCTGATCCCTGCCTTGGCAATCGGGTCGACACCTTTGGTAGAGTGAGTTTGCCTTTGTGTTCCAGCGTCTCCTGTTCCAGCGTCTCCTGTTCCAGTGTTTCCTGCTCCCGTGTCCTTCTCAGGTAGTACCTTTCTGGACTGACTTCCTGGTACTGACCTCTGCCTGCCTGACCATTCTTCTGTCTGCCGCCTGGAACTGACCTCTGCCTGCCTGACCATTCTGCCTGCTGCCTGGAACTGACCACTGCCTGCCTGTCCACTCTTCTGCCTGCCATCTAGAACAGACCCTCGCCTGCCACGACTACGCACGGACTGACTCTGGTATAGACCCCCGCTTTTGCTGATCTCCCTTGGGCTGATATTCTGGCTTTGACCCTTGTGCTTCACTCGGACACTCTCTTCTGGCCCCCGGTGACCATCGGGCCTATGCACTTGAATAACAACTGCGGCTTCCACGTGGCTGGACCTGCAGGTGCTGCCTGTCTCATCAGGAGGACCTCTCTGAACTGTTGCCTTCCCGAGGTCTCCGGAGCTTCCAGTCCTGGTCTAGTCCACTCACTCTGCAACAGCCATGCACCCTTGCTCGTGGTGGGCACACCACTCCAATACCTCTCCGGGAGACCACTGGAGGCCCATATAAGTCCAGGCGGTTCGGGTACCCAAGGGCTCAACCTGTGGAAACCCCGGACTGTTATTTGTGAAGCTCCAGCTAGCCTCTGTCTCCTTCTGTGCTCCTCCTCCTGGTAGCAGGTGCTCTCTGGATCCGACCAGAGGGACGTACCATTCCTGCACCAGGCCAAGGGTTCACCTCCAGGGCAACAACTATTTCATATAAAAAAATAAAACCTCTGACCGATCATGAGTTGTTGGAAAATGGCTGCCTAATGATTCTGCTCTCCTGAAACTGCAAGCAAAATTAGGTTTTGGCACCTGGATATTACCTTGAATTTGTCCTACTTTAGAAGCTGAACCTTTTTTAATCATGTCTGGCATGAAAATTGAAATTGAAGCTGCCTTTACTATTCAAGCACACAAGGCATAACCCTCCTCCCCAGAGAAGTCCCCCAGAATAAATCTGAATTGCCATTGGATGGTGTTATTGCTGAGCTGCTCCAATTTAAAGAAATGCTGAAAATTAACTTAGAAACAGCTTGGGCGATTAAGCATGAGATCACAGACGTGTCCGCTCAAGTTGCTGCCTTTAGCTGTTGTCTTGATGCTTTGGAATATCACACTGACTCCCTTTCCGCGATAGCGATGCAGGTATAGGCTGCAGTTAAGCAGCCCAATGCACTTCAGCATGATCCGGAAGATTTATCCAACAGGAACCATCTCGGCATCACCCAGATTTTGGGATTTCATGAAGATACTGAAGGCTTCTCTATGATTTATTTTCTTATTGAGTTTTCTTCTTATTTGCGTGAACTTATCTTCTGTGTTGCCCATGGAAATCAAGTGAGTGCACCGTGTTTCCTCACAACCTTTGAAGAAAGCTACGTACCTGTTGCCTAATGTGGTTAAACTATTGTGATATCCACAGACGTTGCAGATCATGCCTACTGCAAAAATGAAAACATCCATTACTTATGAAGGCATGAGACTTTTATAGGTCCTAACCTCCTTAAAATGACAACTCAGCATCACAAGGCTTCCTAATTTTGAGGTTTCAGTTTAAGCATTTAGGGGCTAATTATTTTGTTTTACCTGGTTTCAGTACAGGTTACTCTGAATCATCAGACCTAGACCTTTGAGTCTCTGGAGGATCTGAAACAGTTTATCCAAAGTCAAATGTCTCCTACTGACATGGTTACTTGAGTCATTTCTGAGGAGGTGGACAGTTACTATCTTTTTGCCCAAGGATTTTTTTTCGGCTTTCAGGTCCGTTTCTTTTCAATGGTGCTGCAGATATTTGAGTGGCAGCTTGCTCTGTGTCAAGGCACGAATCTTGTCTATTTTTTGGACTGGTGCCACCCTCTGTTTTTGGCATGGCTTGTTGTTGTTGGCTTGGATGGTCTTATTATTCAGGGGAATCTGCTTTCTTTTGCAGGAAAGTGATCTTGGGTTGGTTTTTTTTTCCTGTTTTCTTTGCTATGGGACACTGCAAGACTGTGCAATTTCTTCTATGGACTTTTAATGGATAAATGGAACATACTCACAAGTGTTTGCCTAATTAAGAGTCTCAATTACCCTATTTGCTGGCAGAAAGTTCTTAATTATCTTAAATCTCTTCACCCAGATATCTGTTACAGGAAACTCATTTAATGCTCTCAGAATTGCTTAAGTAGAAATATGCCTGAGAGGGGGAGGTAGTTTTCGCTCCTGCTGTTCATAAGAAAAATAGAGTGACCATTTTGTTCTATAATATGTTGGATGTTAAAATTATTTTTTTTTTTGCAGCAGATGTCCAGGGGAGATGGGTTTGGGTTTTCATACAAGTACACGATAAATCTCTTCTTTTAATAAATATTTATGCACCAAATGCGTGTGTAATGCTTTGCGGGTTGTTTAATGTCCCAGGGCACTTAAACTAATCTATTACTCTTTGAGGCTGCTCCAGTTAGTGAATTGCATCCCATGCTTGACTTTTGATCCCTGAGGGAGGGGCTTCTTTTTATGGGGGGGGGGGGAGACTTTCATCTATGGCCCAGATAGTGGTGTGAAAATCCTGTGTGTATTGATAGCTGCAGCATCCCCTGGAGGGAGATGTTGAGATAAATAGGCAGAACTTGGCACTGGGTGTTAAATAATAATTTTACTGATTGTTAAAAGTCAAATTAAAGTCCATCTTTAAATAAGTGTGCAATTACAGTTGATTTTAGTACAGATAGGGAGTCTCAGCTTGGATAGGTGTCTTTTACTTCAGCATCCTGGCAGCATCCTGGCAGAGCTTCCCAAGGTGATGGAAAATGTGCCCTAAAGCTCTCCCAGCAGCCTACTGGGATTCCTATTGTTATGGAGTCTCAGTTTCGTGGACCCTTAGGCCAACCTGCAGGAGACTGGGAAAGGAGGTCAATGTCTCTAGTATTTTTATTTATTTATTTTATTTATTTGTGTTTTTCTATACCGGCATTCACGGGAGTACGTATCATGTCGGTTTACATAAAACAAGGGGTGATCAATACATTATAACATACATAACTAAAACATAAGAGTATACATTACAGTAGTATAAAACAAGTGCACGGAAGAGAAAGTTACAATAAACAGGGGTTATTCTAACTGGGATTAGAGTTAAAGGAAAGATAAACAAGTTTAATAAGAATTAAAACATTGTAGTGATTGGTTTGTAGTGATTGATTCCGTTTAGAAGGGAATGTTCAATTAAGTAATTGTTCTTTTAAATAAATATTTTATTTGATAGAAAATGTTCAGTATTGCTGTATTAGATTTTGCTGCAATTGCTGGAAGTGAATCCTTAAGGGTCTGGAAATGCTTTCATGAACAGCCATGTTTTCAGTCTCTTTCTGAAGGTTAGGAGACATGGTTCCTGTCTTAATTCTAAGGGGATTGAGTTCCATAGTGGGGGACCTGCTGTGGAGAAGGCCCGATCTCTCAATGTTATATGTTGGGTGGTATTGTTGTGTGGTACCTGTAGATGTTCTCTATAAGCTTCTCTGATGGGTCTATTGGAGGAGTGTTTTTTGAGAGCTATTTGTAGATCGAGTGGAGCCAGCCCATGGATATTCTTGTAGATTGTGGTGAGGGACTTATGAATTAGTCTATAATGGATTGGTAACCAGTGAAGGTCTTTGAGGACTGGTGTAATGTGATCTCTTCTCCTTTTGTTTGTTAGTATTCTTGCTGCCGTGTTCTGTATCAATTGGAGAGGTTTAGTATGTGCTGATGGGAGGCCTAGAAGAATCGAGTTGCAGTAATCAATTTTAGCAAATATTATTGCTTGGAGCACTGTTCTATAGTCATGGAAGTGAAATAGGGGTTTTATCCTTTTTAATACGTGCAGTTTGTGGAAGCAGTCTTTGGTTGTTTGGTTGATAAATGATTTAAAATTTAATCGGTTGTCTATGGAAACTCCTAAATCTCTTACTTTTGAGGTTTGCAAGTTGGCTGGAGGGTTTGTAGTGATTTTGCAATTGTCTGGAGAGATTAGAATGAATTCGCTTTTTGATTGGTTTAGAATTAAATTTAAGCTGGATAAGAGATCGTTGATTTCATGAGAACAATTTTCCCAAAGTTCTAGAGCTTTAGTGATGGATTCTTTAATGGGGATCAGAATCTGGACATCATCGGCAAATATGAAGTGTTTAAGGTTCAATTTGTTTAGCAATTGGCAAAGCGGGAGAAGGTATAAGTTGAAAAGTGTCGGTGAAAGGGAGGAACCCTGCGGAACTCCTTGCGAAGATGGGTATCTGGGGGATTCTTTGTTGTGAATTTTAACCTTGAAACCTCTGTTTTCTAAGAATGTCTTGAACCATGTTAGTGCTGATCCTGCAATACCGATGTTCGCCAGTTGTTTTAGTAATATGGCGTGGTTGACAGTATCGAACGCTGCAGATAGGTCCAATAGAATCAGAAGGAAGGCCTGTCCTTTGTCTAGGCCCAATATAATGTAGTCAGTCAGTGAAATGAGAAGGGATTCGGTGCTTGATGCCTTTCTGAAACCAAATTGAGTAGGGAATAGAATTCCGTGTTCCTCTATGTAATCCGATAGTTGTGTGTTGACTAGTTTCTCCATCACCTTGGCAATGAAAGGCAGATTTGAGATTGGACGGAAGCTGTTGGGATCATTGGGGTCCAAGTTAGGCTTCTTAAGGAGCGGTTTGATGGATGCTAGTTTGAGGTTGTCTGGATAGAAACCCTGGGTGAATGAGCAGTTTATGATGTCTGCTAGGGTTTTGGTTATGGTGTCCGGGATTAGCAGTAGTAATTTTGACGGGATCTGGTCTAATGGATGCGATGAGGGTTTCATTTTTTTAAGAAGTGTTTGGATCTCTGAGGAAGTGGTGAGTTCAAGAGATTGGAGGGAAATGTCTTTATTATGGAGTACGTAATTGCTAGCTGGTGAGCCTGTATTAGGCTTTAATTGTGATAGCAGGTTCGTGATTTTCTTACTGAAGAAGAGTGCCAGCTCATCAGCTTTTGTTTGAGCTTGGTTAGGTGGTATGTCAGAAGGGTTTTCATGAGTTAGATTGGAGACAAATGTGAATAGCGCTTTAGAGTCGAATATAATGTTATGAATCTTTTGAGCGTAGAAGTCCCTTTTTGTTTTTAGAGTGGAGCTCTTGTATGAATGGAGGGCGAGTTTGTATGTAGAAAGTGTAGTGGGGGAAGGAGCTTTCCGCCATTTACTTTCTTGTTGACGTAGGTTAAGTTTAAGGCTTTTGAGTTCGTTAGAAAACCATGGCTGCCTTTTTGATGCACCTTGTTTGACTTTTTTTGTTATCCATGGACACAGTTTGTTTGCCACAGATTCTGTTATGTTGGACCAGGAATTTACGGCTGTATTAGGTGATGTGACATCTATGTGTGAGAGTTCCGTGATTAGATGATTGCTGAGTTCATCCGAGGGGCATACTTTTCTGTAAAGAAATGAGTGTTGAGGGGAGTGTTTATTGTTCGTTTGGGTCATTGAGAAGGTGGTGGAGATTAAAGAATGGTCTGACCAGGGAACTTTTTGGCATGTGGGTTGTACTGTATGTGTAATACCTGGGTTCACAAAGATTAGGTCCAGTGTGTGACCAGCTTTGTGGGTGGGTTCATTGATTATTTGTTTGAATCCCATTGCAGACATGGCTGTAAGAATGGTTTCGCAGCTGGTTGAGAGTGTGGGGTTATCAACGTGCAGGTTGAAATCTCCTAGGATTATCGTTGGGAAGTCTGGTTTTAGATATGAAGCTAAGATTTCTAGGAATGGTGATGGATCTGCTTCTAGAAGTCCTGGGGGGGCATATACTAGAAGGATTAGTAGAGAGTCTGATTTGAAAAGACCTGTTTCCAATTTCGAGTCAGATTTGATTGGGTGCTGAGAGAATCTAAGATCTTTCTTAGCTGCTAAGAGAATGCCCCCACCCCTTTTTTTCTGTCGTGGGATAGAGAAAAAGTCGTAAGTCTGAGTTGGTAGTTGGTTAATTAATGCTATATCTGTAGATTTAAACCATGTTTCTGTTATAGCACATAGGTCTGGGTTTGCATCTAGGAGAAGATCATTTAAAATCAGAGATTTCTTGGATAGTGATTGAGCATTAAATAGAATCAGTGAGAACAGGGTGAATCCTAGAAGTTGTGTGATTGGAGTAATCATGATGGGGATGAGGGATTTGTAGGTTCGTTGATTGTAGAGTATGTTTGGTTTTCCTGAGAGTAGTGTTCTATGATGGAGAATCGGTATAGGGAGACCGTGGTACATTGTTTGCATTGTTAGGAGCGAAAGTGGTGTTAGTGAGTATTGGCTGAGTTGTCAGTGATTGGCTGAGTTGTCAGTGATGTGGCTACTAGATGTTAGATCAGTAGCTGAGTTGATTAGTTGGTGGCGTTTAGTTGTCTAGGTATTTGTTGGGTTGTCTGAGTTCACAATAGATGGTTGTTTGAGTGGTATTTGAGTTGTCTGGTGTTGGCGTCTGGTAGTCTGGGTAGTAGTTGCGTTGTCTGGTGGTGGCGTCTGGTAGTCTGGGTAGTAGTTGCGTTGTCTGGTGGTGGCGTCTGGTAGTCTGGGTAGTAGTTGCGTTGTCTGGTGGTGGCGTCTGGTAGTCTGGGTAGTAGTTGAGTTGTCTGGTGGTGGCGTCTGGTAGTCTGGGTAGTAGTTGAGTTGTCTGGTGGTGGCGTCTGGTAGTCTGGGTAGTAGTTGAGTTGTCTGGTGGTGGCGTCTGATAGTCTGGGTAGTAGTTGAGTTGTCTGGTGGTGGCGTCTGGTAGTCTGGGTAGTAGTTGAGTTGTCTGGTGGTGGCGTTTGGTAGTCTGGGTAGAGTTGAGTTGTCTGGTGGTGGCGTTTGGTAGTCTGGGTAGTAGTTGAGTTGTCTGGTGGTAGTGTTTGTTAGTTTAGTTAGTTTTGTTTTTTGTGAAGTCTGTGAAGTCTATTTTCAGTCGGTGCTGTCTGTTCGTCTGCAAATGTGGAGTCCGGTTGTCTGAGCAGTGAAGAATTATTTTTGACGCTGTGTCGTTAGTGCAGACTGCGGCGTCTCATAGGGTTGTCTGTGTTGTAAAGGGCTTGCTTGTAGGATTGGTAGTCTGAATGTTAACTGTTTGTTTGGTACTGTTGTGCTGTGAATTTGGTTGCCTCTGTGGGGTACAGCTCCGCTCTTAGGGTCCGCACTAAGGGGCGCACAAAGGGGCAGGCCCCTTTGTCGCGCTCCTTCGGCGCGCGGCGCCTGGTGTCTTGTCGTCTTTTTAAACGTGTGCCGGCGCGCTCGGGTGACGTCAGCGGCGCGACTTCGATGATCGGAGTATGCGGCAGGCCGGGAGGCAGATGTTCAGGCAGTACGTAGAGGTGCTCTTCACCCTGGAAGTTGGTACTCCCCCGGGAGGAGTCCGTAGGAGCCCAACCGCTGGGACTTAGGCGGCTTCACCCTTGGAAGCCGAAGCCCCCCCCCCCCGGGAGGAGCCCCTAGGGGCCCGGCCGCTGGGACTTAGGCGATTTGTTGATCAGGACTGAGAACTGGAACCAGACTAGGACAGTAGATAAGTACTGTAACAGGGCTAGGGTTCTGGAACCAGGCAGGAACTGTAACAGGGCTAGGGTTCTGGAACCAGGCAGGAACTGTAGCAGGGCTCGGGTACTGGAACCAGGCAGGAACTATAGCAAGACTCGGGTACTGGAACCAGACATGAACTGTGGCAGGACTCGGGTACAGGAATCAGGCAGGAACCATAGCAGGCAAGCAGGAACCAAGCAGATAGTGTAGCAGGCAAGCAGGAATGGAGGGAGTAGCAAGGCAACTCACCCCGGGGCACGACGCAACAGGGAACCAGGAGGTAAGCCCGTTGCACGGCAAAGACTGAGTGTCCGCGGCCAGCTTATCAAGGCCGCGGCGTCTGACATCAGGAACTGGGCGGAGTCATCACTGGTGGGAAACGGCCTAGAAAAGCGTCCAAGTGGCGCACGCGTCTAGAAGCAGGGCGTCCCGGCCCCCGTGGGGACGCCGGCGAACAGGGCGCAAACCAGGCCTCCAGAAGCGGGAGTAGGTCCAGAAGCCCGGAGGTAAGGGTCTGGTCACGGCACTCGCGGCCAGAACCGCAACATCTATGACAGGGGTCCCATTCTAACAAGGAAAAGCAGTCCTACTTGAAGCTCCATCTTCTTCCTGAACCCCCTGTGTCCTAGTCCCATATCGGTTCAGTTCCAGATGGGGTCTCCCAGCTCTTAAGTGATTCCATTAGTCATTCTGGTAAGTGACTCCTCAGGTTGAAAAGTCTTTAGTCTCAGTAACCTGCTATTCCAGCCTAGCTCCCAGTGAGGAGAGGTAGCTTCAAATCTCCTCACAACAAAAAGAGAGAATATTTTCTTAGTCAAAAATGATCCTAGACTGGTGTTCAGTTGTCACAGGAGCTTGCCACGTTCATGGGTGAATTGGCTCACTGGTCTTCAGCCCCTGTCCTATGCATCCAGCTGGCGAGGATGAACTTCTTCAAAGGACTAGGGTTTGAACACAGTCCCCTTCCAAAATGGGTATCTTCTGGCCATCAAACGCCTCAAACAGCCAAGCTTGTTAAAGGTGCTTGCCATGTTCAGTAGGTGAATGGACTCATTGGTCTTCAGTCTTGGAGTGAAAGTCCCACAGGGGGTCAGGCAAAAAAATGTCCTCACTGCAACAAAACACCGAGGGTGTTACGGACCCGGGCCGTGCCCCGGTCCCTCCACTTACCTTGGGGATCGCTGTGACGATCCCTTGGGACTCCATGATGCTGACCGCGGTGCTCCCTCATCGAAGGAGACACCCTAGATGCTCCGTGGCTGGCCCTGCCCCTTAGGCACATGTGCTCGTGCAGGGTCTCAGCTCTTAAAGGGGCCAGTGCAGGAAACTCAGCCCTGCTCTGGGATCACGTCAGATGCTCACAGAGTATATATATACCCTGCATCTAGATCACTTCCCTGTCTTGCAACAAGGTTCACTCTCTGCTGAGAGCTACTAGTTGCTGTCCAACTCCTGGCTTCCGACTCCTGGCTTCCGACCACAGGTTCGTCCATTGGCATCTGACTTCAGCTTCCGTCCCTTGGCTTTGTCTTCAGCTTCTGACTCCTGGCTTTGACTTCAGCTTGTCCACTGGCTTCTGACCGCTCATCATCCAGGTATCTGGTTCTGCGCCTTCCAGGAGGTCTCGCCTAAGTCCCAGCGGCTCGGGTCCTCACGGGCTCCTCTTTGGGGGACTGCGGGCTTCCAAGGGTGAAGTCCTACTCGACCTCCTGGCTCTGGCTTCCTCGCTTGATTTTCCGGGACTTCTCTTCGGATCCTTGACTGCAGAGGATCGCGCCTAAGTCCAAGAGGCCCGGATCCTCATGGGCTCCTCCTGGGAGGACCTCAGGCTTCAGGTGGTGAAGATTCTTCAAGATCCCTCTCCTGTTCCGCCTCCCGGCTTTGACGTCCACCATGGGCCTCCCCTCAGTGAGTCACTGAGGGGAGGCCCAAGGGTTCACGGCCCAAGGGTTCACGAGCTCAACAGTTTGCAAGGCCATGGACCCAGCGGATGCCACGGGCTTGAAAGCCATTCCCGGTATTGCACAGCGGTTGCAACAACAGCAAATCTGCATTGACTCCCTGATGACGACCGTGCAGAGACTAGCCGATCGGATAGATGGAGCCGCTGCATTCATTCCTCCTGTACCAGTAGCCTCGGCCAATATCGGACCGGCCATGCCCACACAACTTCCAGCACCCTCACGGTACTCTGGGGAAGCGAAGCTCTGCCGTGGAGTCCTCAACCAGTGTTACATTCAATTCAACCTACTGCAAGCCCAATTTCCAACGGATCGGATAAAACCCAGCTATATCATTTCATTGTTGGACAGGAAAACCCTGGCGTGGGCCTCCCCTCTGTGGGAGCGTCAGGACCCCAGTCTGGCGAATCTGGAACAGTTTGTCGCAGCCTTCCGACATATTTTCAATGAGCCCTCTCGCAGGCCCACTGCCGCCTCTGAGTTACTTCAGCTACGCCAGGGCAACTGGCCCCTGGCCGAGTATGCGGTGGAATTCCAGACTCTAGCAGCCGAGCAGAACTGGGGGCATATTCCTGGAGGGTCTCTCTCCAAAATTCCAAGATGAGCTGGTGGCGAGGGACCTCCCGGATGACCTGAACAGCCTCATCAATTTTGCTGGTCGGGTGGACCGCCTTATCCAATGTCGACTCCGGGAAGGGAGGCCCAGTCGCAAACCCAGTAACTCTGGAACTACATTTTCCCGACTGGTACCCTCCTCTTCTGCCTCTCCAGGGAATCAAGACGTAAAGCCTATGCAGTTGGGCCGAAGCCCAATCTCACAGGAAGAGAGAAGAAGATGCCGTACCCAAGGTATGTGCCTATATTGCGGTGGCAAGGAGCACTTCCTAGCCCGGTGTGGTGAGTGGCCGGGAAATGCCAGAACCTAGGGATCATCAGGGAGCTGACCTTAGGTAACACCACTTCTGCCTCCCCGTGCACCGTTCCGGTTACCATATTCCTTCCCAGAGGAGACTTCGATTCGCTAGCCCTGATTGACTCCGGAGCCAGGGGAATTTCATCCACTGGGATCTAGTCCAACAACTACAATTTGGGGTTCAACCCCAAGAGCCCCCTATCTGAGTGTCTTCCATTCATGGGACCCCCCTCCCGGGGACCATTTCTACCTGTACCAAGCCCCTAACCTTACGCACGGGTCTTCTGCATATAGAAGAGATCTCATTCCTCGTCTTGGAGAGGTCCTTGCACCCGGTCATCTTGGGCTTACCCTGGCTTCAGAAGCACTCCCCAGTTATCTGCTGGGATATCCTCCATATTGCATCCTGGAGTCCTCCTTGTTTTGACACCTGTCTGGCACATATTCCTCAACCATTGGTACCATTCCTGACCACACCCTTGGCGCTGCCACTATAGTATCAGGATTATATGGATGTCTTCTCGAAAGAAAAAGCCAAGCTCCTCCCGGAACACCGGCCCTTTGATTGTGCCATCAACCTGATCCCAGGCTCCACGCTGCCTTGAGGGCGGGTCGCTCCCGGAGACCCAGGCCATGTCTTCGTATATCCGGGAGAATTTGGACAGAGGCTTCATTTGGCCATCCACCTCCCCGGCTGGAGCCGGATTCTTCTTTGTTGTGAAGAAGGATGGCTCTCTCTGGCCCTGCATAGACTATCGTGGTCTGAATAATATTATGTGACGCAACAAATACCTACTACCACTGATTCCAAAGCTACTGGATCAACTACAAGGAGCCAAGGTTTTCACCAAGTTGGACCTCCGTGGGGCATACAACCTGGTACGAATACGACCAGGTGACGAGTGGAAGACCACGTTCAACACAAGGGATGGGCATTATGAATACCTGGTCATGCCCTTTGGTCTCTGCAATGCCCCTGCGGTTTTTCAGAACTTAATGAATGAGGTGCTGAGGGATATGCTACATACCTCGGTCATAGTATATCTGGATGACGTGCTTATATACTCAAAGGACCTGGCCACATACCGCAGAGAAGTTCGGAGTGTACTACAGAAGCTCTGGGATAACAGACTCTTTGCTAAGATGGAGAAGTGTCAGTTTGAGCAAGAGTCTCTACCCTTTCTCGGATATATTGTATCCTCCATGGGTTTCCACATGGACCCTGAGAAAGTAACAGTCATCGAAGATTGGCCCCAACCAGTGGGGGTTAATGCGCTTCAGCGTTTCCTTGGCTTCGCCAACTTTTACCGCCAGTTCATACCCCACTACTCCCGGATGGTGGCCCCACTAACGGTCCTCACCAAAAAAGGGGCCGACGCTAGGAACTGGTCCGTGGCAGCACTACAAGCCTTCCAGGAACTGAAGTCTGCCTTCCTTCAAGACACATGTCTCCACCATCCGGACCCCCAGCGTCAAATCCTCGTGGAAGTGGAATCCTCTGATGTGGCAGTCGGGGCCGTCCTGAGCCAAGTATCCAGCAACGGCAAGTCCTTGCCGTGTTCTTACTTTTCCCGGAAATTCTCGCCTGCGAAAAAGAATTATGGCATAGGAGACAAGGAACTTCTGGCCATCAAACTAGCTTTCGAAGAATGGCATCAATGATTGGAGGGAGCCCAACATCCCGTGATCGTTTATACGGACCACAAGAATCTAGAATGCTTGTGTCGTGCCCAGCATCTCAACCTTCGACAAGCTCGGTGGTCCCTCTTTTTCAGACGCTTCATCTTTCTTCTCTGCTACAGGCCAGCTTCCAAGAACATCCGGGCGGATGCCCTCTCTCGCATGGAAGAGACAGAGGATACCCCTAATCCACCTCAATACATCCTCGACCCGGCCAAAGTTCTTCTTGCGGCTTCCGATCTGGCTCCCACAGACAAGACGGTGGTGCCCACTTGCCAGCATAAGAAGATCTTATCGTGGGCCCACGGCTCACTGACCACAGGCCATCCGAGAGTAACCCGGACCTTGGAATTACTGACCAATTTCTTCTGGTGGCCCCAGGTCAAGAGGGATGTCCATCTCTACGTTAGTTCCTGCCCTACCTGAGCCCGACAAAAGCCTTTGCCTGGCCGCCCCTGGGGCCTTCTCTAGCTGCTACACTATGATGAGTGGCAAAGGGTAGCGATCATTTTGGGTGATAGCATTTAGCCCCCGGTAATCAATACATGGGCAGTGTGTCCCATCTCTCTTCATCACAAAAAATAATTCTGCCTCGGCGGGGGACAAGGAGAGCTGGATAAACCCCTTGGCTAGATTTTCTCACACGTATTCGGACATGGCTTTAGTTTCAGTCATGGATAAGAGGTAGTCCTAACCCCGGGGTGGTTCAGTACCAGGTAACAAATTTATGGCGTAGTCATACTGGCGATGGGGTGGCAGAGTATCTGTGCCTTCTTTAGATAAGACGTCTGCGTAAGATGCATATTGAGGCAGAAGTCCTGGGGGAAGGAGCATGGCAGCAAGACAGGATTGCTGGAGTATAGGCTTCAAGCAGGAATTATGGCAGGAAGTCCACCATTGGGAGAGTTGTAGAGGAGTCCAATTGAATTGAGGGGACTGCTGTTGGAGCCAGGGAAGGCCCAAGACTATCGGATGGATGGCCTTGTCGATAATGTGGACGGTCAGGCTCTCCTCATGCAGAGCACCCATGCAGAGTCTTACTGGACCAGTGGTATGGGTGACTCGACCCGCTAAGGGTTCCTTTCAAATGGAAGAGAGTACGAGAGGAACTGGAGAAGTGTAAGTAGGTATTTGGAGTTGAGTCACCAATTGCTTCATAATGAAGTTACCTCTGGCCCCAGAATCGACTAGGGCCAGAGTATGGAAATCCAGATCAGGTGTCCGGATGGTCATGGGGAGCATAAGTGAGGGAGTAGGAAGAGTCAGGCCTAGGAGCAATCACCCAATGCGACCTAGGCTTGGGAGTTTACTGGACATACCGGGCATTGGACTAGAACATGCCCAGCCTCTCCACAATAGAGACAGAGTCCCAGGCATCGCCACCAAAGGTGTTCTTCTGGTGACAACCTGCCTCGACTTACTTGCATGGGTTATTCTGGAGGCAGTTTGGGTGGAAGCGAGCTCTGCCTGGGAGATGGTGATCACTAGAGGCACTGGGGAGTAGAAGGAGGCCTCTTAGTAGATTTTTGTTCCTGAGACTGTTATTGGAGAAGACAGTCAGTGCGGCCGGCCAGGTCAATGAGAGCATCGAGAAAGGTAGGCAGCTATCTGGCTGCCAGCTCATCCTTTATGCGGGCCATGAGCCCATCCAGGAAATGGAACGTAGGCAGTCTTCACCCCAATGAAGCTCCGTGGTCGTGGTCCGGAACTCAATGACGTAATCAGCTAGGGACTAGGAGCCCTAGCGTAGGTGTAGAAGTGAGGATCCCGAGGTGGCCTGATGTCCCGGATCATCAAAGATGGTGCGGGAAAGGACCAGGAAGCTGGACAGGTCCCGTAGCATGGGATCCGCATGCTCCCACAGGGGAGAGGCCCAGGCCAGGGCCTTGCCATCCAGAAGAGAGAGGATTTACGTGGTCTTGGTGAGCTCATCAGGGAAGAGAGTAGACTGAAGGCAAAAGTGCATTTTGCACTGGTTCAGGAATCCTCGACAATGTGCCAGATGCCCAGAGAAGCGTGGTGGAACCAGGAGTGCGATAACCGACCGGTTCGCTGGCATGGTAGCAGAGAGTCCTGGCATTAAGGAAGCTGAAGAACCTGCAGGAAAGGAGTCCAAATAAGTGCTGAGGCGCTCCACAGCCGAAGCCAGGGTTTCCAATACCTTCTGTTGCTTGAGTATCTTTTGAGCCAGGCCTGGAATGGCCTGTTGGGTGGAGGCCTCCACCGGGTCCATGGACTTGGCAATTTGTTATGAATCTGGTAAGGATTGTGGACCCTTGGCCCAAGGTGGAGTTGGTGCTAGCTGGAGAGGTAACCCCTTCAGGTCCCCACCATCAGGAGGTGAGGCTGAAGAGTTGCAGGGGTCAATGGGAGCTTCGCCACTACCAGCCCACGTTCCCCTTGGGTTGAGCCTTTGGGTACTGGGGCAGGCTGGTCTTATGTGGGCCCCTGTGAAGACAGGTCGAGATGACATGGATGACTGAAGATATGATGGAGTCCAAACCACAGCCAGAGGAAGAAGGCTAGAGAATATCCCAGTCCAGTCCAGAGGTTGAGGCAGGCAAGAAGTGGCAAGGTGAAATACAGTCTAGGAGGTCAGGGGCTGGCAGCGAAGCAGCAGGGAGAGGTCTGGTCTGAGGTCAAGAAGCTGGAAGATCCATCCAAGAGGGAGAAGGAGAGAGGCTGGACCAGGATGGCTGGAAGGAAGGACTAGAGACTGGAAAAGGCAAGCTAGATCAGGAACAGGCAGGCTGGATCAGTAACGCAGTAGCTGGAATGGAGTAACGGGAAAGGAGTAACTGGAACACTGTAGTAGGAACTCAGAGCGAGGAGACCTGTTGCCAAGTCATCAGGTGGAAGGCTGCTGCAGGTTTAAATAGGACAAAAACTCTGAAGTCATCAGAGGAGGCCGGCGGCGTCCTCCTGCCATGGGCCCTTAAAATCCCTGCAGGCGGCACACACAAGCGCCTAGAGGAAGGACCAGGACAGGAAGGAGTCGGTGGCATCCCACATGTTGGCCGGGCCGGGACGGCCCCTGCGGCATGGGAGAGATTCGAACACGTCGGGAGGAGTCCGGCGCCGCAACCTGAGAGCCAAGAGCTGGAATGGAGCATTGGAGAGCTGGGGAGGCCAAGCGGGATGGCCTGCAGCCAGTGAGTATAACACTTTAGAAAATGATTAGTCAGGCTCAAATCTTAACTCTCTGAAATACAGTCCTTTTTCAGATTCCAAGTTTAACTTCATTTAACACAGGAATAACAATACAAGTGTATTGGTTCTTTTCACCACAGAGATTTAAGTTAGTTGTAAGTTTTCCTCAAGCATGGAGTATAACACAGACAAGTCCAATAACAGTTCCAAATAACTTCAGCTCTAATCTCAAGTAACAGGAACCTACAGACTTCTCTGTATCCAGGCTCCACAGCCTTCAAGTCACTGGGAACAATTTCCTCATTCCTAGCAAGCCTCTTTCTAGTTCTGAGGACCAATCTGTTCCCTCAGGAGCTTGGTCTGTGTTTGCCTGCAGATTCAGTATAAAGTCTACTCTTTTGTATCAAGTTTACTTCATCAGCACCTTCCAGTGATTCAGAGGGCAAAGCATCAAACTCCCATCTAGTCAAGGCCTGTTCCAAGACCCGTAATCAATCAAATCCCCAAACCAGTAATAAACCTTAAATGAGGGAGATCACAATGCATATATCCTTAGAACTGGATATTTTGTATGGCAGACTTTGCAAACGTTTACTAGAACGGGTAAATGTGAATCGGTTATTTACTCTTTCGGATAATAGAAGGACTAGGGGGCATATGGCACATTTAAAACTAATCGGAGAAAGTTCTTTTTCACTCAACGCACAATTAAACTCTGGAATTTGTTGCCAGGGGATGTGGTTAGTGCAGTTTGTGTAGTTGGGTTTAAAAAAGGATTGGATAAGTTCTTGGAAGAAAAGTCCAATACTTGTTATTAATTAAGTTGACTTAGAAAATAGTCACTGCTATTACTAGCAACAGTAGCATGGGATATACTTAGTTTTTGGGCACTTGCCAGGTTCTTATGGCCTGGATTGGCCACTGTTGGAAACAGGATATTGGACTTGATGGACCCTTGGTCTGACCCAGTATGGCATGTTCTTATGTTCTTATGTTCTTATGCTCTTCTCTAAGCTGAAGAGCCTTAACCTCTTTAGCCTTTCCTCACAAGCGAGCCATTCCATCCCCTTTATCATTTTGGACACCCTTTTTTGTAATTTCTCTAGTGCAATTATATATTTTTTGAGATGCGGGGATCAGAATTGCACACAGTGGCAATGCCGTAGCCACACCGTAGTAGCTGGAAAAGTCTTTAGTTAAGACTCAAAGACAAACATTGTGAAGCCCCTGATGAAGGTTCACAAAACGCTTGCTGTGTCGGGCATTGCAGAGCCTATGAATTAGTGCTTCTGCGTTATTCAAACAATGTGTCTTTAATCTACTATGGGGTTGTAATAGTAAATACTTTCAAATGGTGGCACATAACTTATAATTCTATCAAGTGACAAACCCCATGATTAAACAGTTTTGAGCAGGCATTTTGTCACACTTGGCAATTTAAAGTTGCATCAAAATAAGTGAACAATTTATAAACGCATTTGCATTTCAAGCCTTGTGCTCACTTATGAGGGCTTCACTTGATTTATAATCATTGGCATTCATTTTTCATGTGGTTTCTCAACTTTTGTAACCAAGCTATGAGGACATCACACTTTTACTCAGTTTTTGGATAACATTCTCAGGTACTAATGTCTATGCCTGCAGCATGAACATGTCTGGCCACTAGTCTTGCTGCTCAAGAATTACACGACCTATGTCAAAATTCTCATAAGCTTCTGGAGCAGGCCGCGACTCAAGCTAAAAAACAGGTGAAAGAAAGCAACATCCTGTACCACAGTTCCATCTTGGTGAACTGCTATAGCTAAGTACCCATAATCTCTGATTACGAATACCTTCATTTAAATTTGCTCCCCGGTTTGTGGGACCTTTTCAAGTTGATTGACAAATAGGAAATGTCACATATAAACTAAGACTATCTTCCACCCTTTGAATTAACAGTATATTTCATGTATCTCTTCTCAAGGCTGCAGATCTGTCCTGGCCATCTAGAAAGCTGTCATGACCTCCACCTATGATATTCGAGGACGACGTGCAATATGAGGTGGCTGAAATTCTGGATGTTAGGGAAGGAAGGAAAGAATTGCAATAACTTATCTCCTGGAAAGTTTATGGCCCTGAGGAAAATTCTTGGGAACCTGCCACTAATATTCAAGCCCCTCCACAGCCAGACTTACATCTGTTAGAGAAAGGGCAGTGTCATTAGCAAGTCCAGGTCTTTGGAATTCTCTACCCATTGAATTAAGGCTTCAGGGTAACTTAAAAGAGTTTAAGAAAGCTTTGAAAACCTGGTTATTTGTTCAAGCTTTTCAAGCAGTAGCTAGCTAGAAGCATCATTTTAGTTTAGTTCTTTTTTATAATTTTAGTTTTAAATTTGAGCATCTTTTAATTTACTTATGTATTAGTATTTTTATGATTGCTTTTCTTGGTTTTTTTAATGAAATTTATGTACTTTTTATTCCTTTTTATGTATTTTATGTTTTTACTATTTTAAGAAACATTGTTAACCGGTGTGAAGGTTTGTACCAACACTGGTATAAAAAAACTAATCAAATAAATAAATAAATAAATAAATACACCCTCAACTTATTCACGAGTTTCATCAATGCTTTCCACTTAAACCCAGGCTTAGGAGGCATGGGGAGGGATCTTGTGGGGAAAGAACTGTTAGAATACCACACACTCACCCACTTCTGGTGCCCTCCCTCTGTACTGAATGCCACTGTTGACAACAGTGGTGGTCAACCATTAGAGGAAATGCGACACAGGAAACATCCCATTTTGGTGCCTCCCCCAGGCTGTACCGGACACCTACGCTGGAGGTTTCCAGGGAGGACATCATTGACAGCCACTATTTAAGGATCAGCCTTCCAGTGGTTCTTCTCCTTGCAAATGGGCTTGGTGAGTCATGTTCTCTGCTGTCCTGCTTGAATTGTGCTGTTTCCCTGTTCCTCTTGTTCTCCTTAATTCCTGACCCTGTCCATGGTCTTCTTGTTAGTTTGAATCTTGTTTTTGTCTATGCACTGTTTGGCCTTGACCCTCCACCTGTATTGGATTCTGCTTGCCACATGCCTTGACCCTTCACCTGGTATTGGACTCTGGACTTTGCTTGCTGCCTTCCTTTACCCTTCACCTGGTATTAGACTCTGAAGTCTCTTTCCCACCTTTCTTGAAATGCTGCCCGGCCCTGGAACTGAATATTGTCTGTCTACTGCTCCAATCCCTGATTCCAAATGAGACATTCTTCCACTTGGGACAATAGAAAATCTTAACAACAGGTTGACATACACATAGAAATTAACAAAAGGATGTTGTTTTGTGTCTAATATCTTTCTTTGAGTTCCAGGGGATCCTTATCCTCAGAAATCCAACATGGAAAGCAGTAATCTTAGTCATGAGTGTGAATCCTTGCTCCTGGGCTAGTAGTACCAGGGAGTGAAATTTGGTGATGGTATCAGGTTTTGGTTATGATAAGGATTTAGAAACCAAAACTCACAATTGTCTTTGGATATTTTTAGCTTTAGCATAGGGTATTGAGTAACTGAGGCAGTACCAGATTCATATATGGAGAAAGGGTCAATGTTCAGTTTTTGGTATCTGCCTCCATCTGCTGGCCGGAGGATAATCCCCACTTCTACAGACTGGTCTGTCAGGACTCCATGAAAGCCAATTAGCAGGTTCAGTTAGGTAAGAACCTAACTGAACCTTTTCTCAGACCATTGCAAATATTGATTGGGGAAGTCCATGAGAGCAAGGCAGATGCGTATGCCTTTAACAGCCTCATTCACTAAGCAATATGATTCTGGGCAACACTTCATTTTTGTGTTAATTAAAGTTTTGAAATCCTTGCTGATGGTCCAGGAATAAAAATCATCATGTATTGCAAATACAATTGTTATGTTCCAAACAAGAGCTATGACCATTAGTTACAACTAACATTTGACTTGGTGGTAAGATAAGGGGAAAGTAGATTAAAGGAAAGGGATGGACATGGATCCAAGGTACAAGGGTACAGCTAGCAAGATATTTATTTTCATATTCTTTATGTAGAATTCAATGATTGGTTTAGTACTCTTGTTCCGACATTGGTACTTCCAAGCAACAATGCAGCATTTAAAGATTTCTTTTCTAAAATGGATACCCTCTCAGAATCTGTACTGAAGCAATGGAAATATAACAGGACCTGCCACATCATTGTCAACAAATACACTGCACTGTTCTCTATTTGAAAATATGACAGGATAACCAGATGTGATATGGAATGTGATATGTTTCCCTAGTAATATAGAATCAATTCAGACAGGAAAAATTGCAGGGAGTGAAAGGAACAGCAATTCCAATGAGAAAAATCTGTTCTTAGTGCCAAAAATAATTTTGCTTTTTATTATGAAGTTTTACTGCCTTTCCTAGTGGTCATGATTTATTTCCATTGCAGTATCTATATTTTCCTTTTACATTTTGCAGACATTGGGGTGGCATTTTACATGTCACTTAGCTTCCCATGCTAGACTACTGCAAGTCTAATCATAGACCTAGAAGTCTAAACCCATCTTATGCTTGTTCACCACAGTTATTAACAGAGACCATAAGCACAGAAGTGGGAAAAGTTATTTTGGAATAAGGCTCTATGAAGTTTATAGATATCTAAGAAGAAACAACAAAAAGCAGTTTTAATTTCAATATCTAGAGCTCCTTATACTTATATTAATACTTTTTTATTGTGATATAGTATGAAAAAGGATGCAAATATAGTGAATAAACTGTGTAATTTAAAAAATTGAAGTAGCATTATTTTATTACTTGTAGCATTAATTCATTCAACAAATCCAGTAAACATTTCAAATTAACTGCTAAAATATAGGGTCTTTGTACTAAAACTTGCACACAAAAATGTTAGCATGCATGCTAACCCATAAAATTGTAGAGTCTATGCACTAAAAGTATCTGTGTACTAAATATCATGAGGCCACATCAAAGCTAAAGCTAAATTGAGCATGCACTGTACTCTTTTCTTCATGGCTCATAAACTTTGTTGGAATCTGTTTAAAAGTAAATCTGGAACATGAGCTGGTTAGTGCTATGGGCAGAAGGTACATCTGAACCCCAGAAGATGAGGTGGAAGACAAGAAGAGGTGTCTAGGCAAAGAAAACCAGACCAAAAGCAAGTGAGTCAGACGTATATCAAGGAGGATAAGGATTGGCATTTTATGGAGCTTCATCCAACCTTCACACATCCTTCTCATATTCTTGAAATGCAGGTAACTTACAAGCTTGCCTTTTAAGTATTACTGATGCCAAATCCTTGGACACTGGGGGCCAACAATAATGTCCAGATCCAATGTTTCATGAGGAGTTGCTCCAGTGCTGTAGACAGTTGGGACAGATATGGACTTCTTCCATCCTTATTCCAATGAGCATATATTGGTGATAATTTCATTGATGCCCTTGTTAATGTCCTAATATTAAGATAACTGATAAATATGATGTACTTCAATTACAGATCAACAAAAAAACATCATACATGGAAGCATGGTATTTTACTTAATGTGAATGGAAATCTCATAAATAGTTCTTTGAGAAACGCAAGCTATAGAAGCTTTAAACAGTCAATTGTATTGAGATTGTTGTGCTCATTTTTTGTAATCATTGATTTCCATTCACAAACATCAAGTTGTATGGGACACTTAACTTTTGCTTGATTAATGCCTTCTAGATGTTGAGCCGGCACAATATTAAACTAGAGTCGCCGCTCTCCCTTGGAAACGTTGCCAGAGAGCACCCGCTCTTTAGTTCGGGAGCTGCCGCTCTACTTTCTTTAAATTTGAAACAGGCTAGATGCAACTTTGCCCAAGCGGCCGCTCAGCCCAGGAGCCGCCGCTCAACTTTGCCCAACACGGCTCTTGTTTCGTGATAATACTTCCTCAGGGGCCTGTAGCGATACTTATTTAATCTGCAACAAACAAGATAAAACTTTTTCTCATGTGCTATATTCACTATTTACCTTATGTTTAAAGTGCTAGGTAGTCCTTTGGTTACATACGGTCCTTGCAACGTGGCGTGGTTCTGTGTCCTCTTTTCAGGTACAGCGTTTCCATCAAGGATCCACCATTTTCTTTTCTTAGTCTTTTTTTTAATATTTTTAACCTCACTTCAATCACAACCAATCACTGTAAACCTAATGTGGTGCGAGCCAATCATATTCCTCTCTTGTTTCAAATGAGAGACAGACATTCCACACTATCATTCATGCCATGGGGAGTTTGGGCAGATAATTTGAATATCCACCATTGTTCCCTATAATTGAGTAGATATTGAAGATCTCTCCCCCCCCCCCCCCCCCGAATTGGGTATATACAATTGTTCCAAAATTGACCATTTTAATTGATCAAAAGAATGATTGCACTGGACACAGTGTTTGACCATCAGGGCCTCTAAATTTCCAGTTTTTAGCCAGCTGCGGTTTTCACGAAGGTGCATTTTGATCTGTCTTTTGGTGCGACCAACGTAAAGCAGTGGACATGGACACTGTCAGAGATGGTCAATGTATTTTATAATCCTAGGGGCAATTCCTAGTCTGCTGATATTCTAGGCTCTTTTATACTGTAAATGTGCAACTTTGCCAGGGATTTCCATATGGCATCTTCTCCAAATAATGCTGTGTAGTTGTGCAATGATGGGTTCAGTATGCAGTCATTTTCAAGAGAGCCACACCATCTGTTTGTGTGGTTGTGCCCTTTGTGTATTTTAGGCTTCCTTACTCCATTACTATTGCTCCAAAATTTTGAAACATGGTATTATTTCTTTACAAATATGCTAGCACAACAGGTAAGTTAGAGCATCCCGATAAAGTGGATCCAATAAAGGTAAAAGTAGCTCAGGCACCTTTAAGTAAAGAGGGACTGAGTTAAAAGTTGTAAATTATTTCTGTCAACTTCTAGAAAGGCTGTCAATACAAACAAAAAACATACCTTGAAATGTCTGTATGCAAATGTCAGAAGTCTAAGAAATAAGATGGGTGAGTTAAAATGAATAGCACTGAATGAAGAGGTAGACATAATTGTCTTCTCAGAAACCTGATGAAAGGAGGATAACCAGTGGTACAATCCAATACCAGGCTACAAATTATATCTTGATGATAGGGTGAATAACATTTGTTGGGGGGAGGGGGGAGGGCATTATATGTTAAGGATGGCATAGAGTCAATAACCTAAATAACCTATAGGAAACTGAATGCACTATAGAATCTTTATAGAAAGAAATTCCATGTGTGATACTGAATAGTATAGCAGTAGGAATATACTACTAGCTACCTTAATAGAATGAACATACAGATGATGAAATGCTAACATAAATATTTGATAATTAGCTTTTCCGCCAGGGATGGACTCAAAGTAGATTAAAATCAAAGTAAGGATTAATGAGTATATTAATAGAAACATTGATTGGCAATCGATCACTTTAATAGAACTGATTAGAAGCTCTTAAATATTTTAAAATGTATAGACCACTTATCATAATTCTTAAGAGGTTTACATCAATCCATCCATAAAAATTGAAACATTACAAAATAAAAACATAGACATTAGCTCAGAAAATCGTAAAATCAGACACACATAATTTATCTCTGCTAAAATTCCTCAATGCATTAAGCCAGTCTGAGTCTAATTAAATACTTTCAATTAAATAAACTCTTAACCTTCTTCCTGAATCTTACAATAGAGCTCTCTTCCTATACTTCCCATGGTAGTTGGTTCCATAATTCAGGACCCTGTACATAAAATAACTGTTCTCGTGTTTCATTTAATCTGATGACATGGAACAAAGGCTCTGGCTCTTGTTCATAAGCTGTTGATGCTAGGGATGTGAATCGTTTTTTGACGATTTAAAATATCGTCCGATATATTTTAAATCGTCAAAAATTGTTAGGGCCACGATACAATACCAATTCCCCCGATTTATCGTCAAAAAATCGTAAATCGGGGGAAGGGGGAGGGCAGGAAAACCGGCACACTAAAACACCCTAAAACCCACCCCCGACCCTTTAAATTAAATCCCCCACCCTCCCAAACCCCCCCCCCCAAATGCCTTAAATTACCTGGGGGTCCAGCAGCACACTAAAACCCCCTAAAACCCACCCCGACCCTTTAAATTAAATCAACCATCCTCCAAATGCCTTAAATTACCTGGGGGTCCATAGCCTTAAATTACCTCCGTAGCGGCGGTCCGTAGCTAAATCGGGGGAAGGGGGAGAGCAGGAAAAGCGGCACACTAAATCGTGTAGTCTTCAGCCGGCGCCATTTTGCAAAATGGCCGCCGCAAAATGGCGGCGGCCATAGACCAAAATGATTCGACGCAGGAGGTCATTCTGGACCCCCACTGGACTTTTGGCAAGTCTTGTGGGGGTCAGGAGGCCCCCCCAAGCTGGCCAAAAGTTCCTGGGGGTCCAGCGGGGGTCCGTGAGCGATTTCCTGCCGCGAATCATTTTCCGTACGGAAAATGGCGCCGGCAGGAGATCGACTGCAGGAGGACGTTCAGCCGGGGTCCGGAACCCTCGCTGAACAACCTCCTGCAGTCGATCTCCTGCGGCGCCATTTTCCGTACGGAAAACGATTCGCGGCAGGAAATCGCTCACGGACCCCCGCTGGACCCCCAGGAACTTTGGCCAGCTTGGGGGGGCCTCCTGACCCCCACAAGACTTGCCAAAAGTCCAGCGGGGGTCCAGAATGACCTCCTGCGTTGAATCGTTTTGGTCTATGGCCGCCGCCATTTTGCGGCGGCCATTTTGCAAAATGGCGCCGGCTGAAGGCTACACGATTTAGTGTGCCGCTTTTCCTGCTCTCCCCCTTCCCCCGATTTAGCTACGGACCGCCGCTACGGAGGTAATTTAAGGCTACGGACCCCCAGGTAATTTAAGGCATTGGGGGGGGGGGGGGGTCGGGAGGGTGGGGGATTTAATTTAAAGGGTCGGGGTGGGTTTTAGTGTGCCGTGTTTTAGTGTGCCGTGTTTTAGTGTGCCGCTGGACCCCCAGGTAATTTAAGGCATTTGGGGGGGGGGGGGTTCGGGAGGGTGGTGGATTTAATTTAAAGGGTCGGGGGTGGGTTTTAGGGGGTTTTAGTGTGCCGGCTCACGATTTTAACGATTTTCATGATACTTTACACACCCAAACGGCAACAATACGATTCCCTCCCCCTTCCAGCCGAAATTGATCGTTAAGACGATCGAGGACACGATTCACATCTCTAGTTGATGCCTGAAGGGATAATCGCCTGTGGAATTTTCTTCATTGTGGTATTTGTGGAGTATTTTTGCCTTTTTACCATCTTTTGGACACTTTGGGCATCCTGGATTACTATTTTATATTTCTGTTCCTGCTTTTTTCTACATGTGGGTTTAAATACAACTTTGGAAAAGACTTTGAAGTTTTCAGATAGGTACATTTATACTTATACTTATATAAAACTATAAAACCAAAAAAGCACTGTGTGATCTGAGAGATATTACTAGAGATATGAATCGGAACCGGAATTGGTTCGGTTCCGGTTCCGATTCAAATCTTACAATTTTTATAGTCCGGCATGATTGGTTTTTTTGTTTATCGGCTGCGCCCGAGCTGATAAACAAAAAACTCACCCAACCCTTTAAAAATGACCCCTTTGCTTCTCGAACCACCCCAAAACCATTTTAAAATTACCTGGTGGTCCAGTGGGGGTGCGGGGAGCAATCTCCCGCTCTCGGGCCATCAGCTGCCACTAATAAAAATGGCGCCGATGGCCCTTTGCCCTTTCCATGTGACAGGGTATCTGTGCCATTGGCCCCTGTCACATGGTAGGAGCACTGGATGGCCGGAGCCATCTTTAAAGATGGCACCGAAGATGGCGCCGGCCATCCAGTGCTCCTACCATGTGACAGGGGCCGGCCAATGGCATGGATACCCTGTCACATGGTAAGGGCAAAGGGCCATTGGTGCCATTTTTATTAGTGGCAGCCAAAATGGCGCCAATGGCCCGAGAGCAGATCGGTCCTGGGGCTTCCACTGGACTACCAGGTACTCATAAAAAGTTTTGGGGGGTTCGGGAGGGTGGGTTTAGGGGTTGTTTTGGTGTGCCGGTTTTCCCGCCCTCCCCCCAAATAACTCCCGTTAGTGGACACTAACCCATTAACGATTTTTCAGGATAAATCGGGGGAATTTCTATTGAATCACACACTCTAACGATTTTTGACGATTTAAAAAATATCGGATTATTTTTTTAAAATCGTCAAAACACGATTCACATCCCTAGATATTACAGTGGTATATGATTTGAAAACATGTGGCCTAAATTTATTGCTTTGTTAAGCACAGTATATAATACTACTTTTCAATATTTTGCCACAATAATATGCTCTGTTCCTCATCCTTTTGGTGATTTGAGTATATTGTGGTGTGGGCATTGTTTCTGCTGTTTTGTGGATTGTAATTTCTCCTTACTCCCATAGCAACCTTAATTAACAAAATTAAGATGCGTATAACAGTCCAGTCTTGCATTCTTTTGCAATAAGTGCCGCATTTTTTAATATCTACAGGTAGGTGGCAGGTTGTATATGTGCACTTCATGCAAAGAGCTCCTAGCTTTCAGAGAACAAATCCAATCTCCAGAGTCTAGAGTATCTGACCTGGAGAAGCTGAGGCAGACAGAGAGGTATACAGTAGGGATGTGCATTCATTTTTGCCAAGATGGATTTTCCCCGAACTTTGGGGAAAATTCATTGTTCGGTTTAGCGTGAGGGGGGGGAGGGGCATATTTATTTAAAAAAACAAACAAACCCACCCCAACCCTTCACATTTAGTTAATTACAAACCCCCACCCTGCCGACCCCCCCCCCAAAAAAAAAAAACTTGCCAGTAAACAAAATGGCACCGGTGGCCCTTTGCACTTACCATGTGACAGGGGGTACCTGTGCCATTGGTCGGCCCCTGTCACATGGTAGAAGCAATGGACGGCTGGCACCATCTTAGAACCACTGAGTGCATGTTTTCATGTATTCACAAAATATATATGCTTGCACAATCAATAAAAATTATCACAGTGGATTGAAACTTCATGACTTTTAATCATTTATGCCAATCTTAGATTTTGAATAATTCCTCCTTCAGTTTTCTTCCAAATATTGAATACCCTAGAATCGCTGTGTGTACATTTTTGTGCACAGGAGTTTGTACTGTACTATTTACTGTATTATACTGACATTCAGTGTTAGCTTGTGGTATCTCATGGCTTGGATTCTCTGCTATCTATATGGTTCACTTTTTTTGTCATTGTGTTTTTGAGCCACTTTGAGCCACTTATCAACCATCAAAAGCACATTTATTTATTTGTTTATGTATTTGTTTTTATATACTGATATTCATAAAACATCATACTGGTTCACAACATTTAAAATACATAAATAACAATTTCATTAAAATCTAACCTCATATAGTATCATATACAATTAATATATAAATCTAAAATAGCTAATGCTTAAAATACTACAATAAAATAACATAAAATGACATCATGTTTCAAGTTTGTGAGGGTCCATTTGGAAGCCTTCCTTTGACACTATGTAGCCTAGAAAAGGCACAGAGTCTTTGTGAAATTCACACTTAGAGAGTTTGGCTTACAGCCGGTGTTCGCGGAGACGATGGAGTATTTGCTTAACATCTGCAATGTGGATGTACAAATCCTGGGAGAAGATGAGTATATCATCCAGATAGACCACAACATTCTTGTACAGCAGATCCCACAAGATGTCGTTCATCATATTTTGGAAAATGGTGGGTGCATTGCACAACCCGAATGTCATTACAAGATACTCGAAGTGGACATCTCGCATACTGAAGGCTGTTTTCCAATCATCGCCGCTCCGAATGCGAATGAGGTTGTAGGCCACCTTCAGGTCAAGCTTTGAAAATATCTTGGCCCCTTGCGGCCTGTCAAACAGCTCCGAGATTAACGGCAAGGGGTAACAGTCTGTGATCGTGATTTCATTTAGACCTCGGTAATCGATACATGGACATAGAGTACCACCCTTCTTCCCCACAAAGAAAAAGCCTGCGCTGGCTGGCGACTTTGATGGTCAGATAAAGCCCTTCTAGAGATTTTCTTCAATGTATTTTGACATTGCTTTATTCTCGAGAGCTGATAGAGGGTACACTCTTCCCTTCGGTGGCTCAGTGTTGGGCTTCAGTTTTATGGCACAGTCATAAGGCCTATGTGGAGGAAGAATATCAGACGCTTCTTTGGAGAACACATCCCTGAAAGATGCATATTGGGACGGCAGTCCTGGCATCGCTGGAGTCGTAGGCATGCATATAATAGGCGCAATCTCCTTAAGTCACTTCCCATGACATTCTGGGCCCCAGCGGGAGAGGTCCAAGGATGCCCAATCAAATTGGGGTTGGTGCACTTGCAGCCAGGGTAACCCCAGGACGATAGGGTGCATGGCCTTTTTCAGTACAAAGAAGGAGAGTGACTCCATATGGAGAGCTCTGGTGCGGAGAGTAACTGGAACGGTTTGGTAAGTCACATCACCAGGTAAGGGCTCTCCATGAATGAAGTATAACAGTAGTAGATCTTTTAATTTGATGAGGGGGTTCCTCAAGTATTCCACTAGATGTCTGAGAATGAAGTTGCCTCCTGCTCCTGAGTCCACTAGGGCAGGAGTCTGAACCGTGACCGGTCCATAGGTCAAGGAGACTGGGAGAGAGAGCGGAGGAGAGGGCTCAGTATGGCCTAAGAACAGTCTGTTTTCCGGACAAAAGGAGCATGTAGAGACATCATGGCCTGGCTGATCACAGTACATGCAAAGGCTGTGCTTCTTCCGAAGTCTTCGTTCTTTAGAAGTCAAACGTCCATGACCAAGTTGCATCAGTTCATCTTTATCAGCAGCAATGATTACTGGAACCATCCGAGGTGCAAATGCAGCACTAGCCTGTTTCAACCCAGGTAACACCTTAGGCCAGTGTTCCTTCACCTTGTCCCGGAGCCAGTGATCAATCCGAGTGGCCAAGGCTACGAATTCGTCCAGCGAGCCAGGTGTTTCACAAGCAGCCAGCTCGTCCTTTAAACAGGTATCCAGGCCTCTACAAAAGAGAGTCTTGAGACATTTGGGGTCCCAGTGGAGTTCTGCTGCAAGAGTTTTAAACTCTATGGCAAATTCAGCCAAAGATCTGTTGCCTTGCTTCAATTCAACCAAAGCAGAACCAGCTAAAGAAGTTCAAGCAGGGTCTTCGAAAATGGATTTAAACAAGTACATAAATCCTTCTATGTCCTGCAAAATGGGGTCCTTGCATTCCCACAAGGTAGATGCCCAAGGCCCTACCATCCTGGTATGAAAGGATGTAGGTAGTCTTGGAGAGAGCTGTAGGAACAATGATGGCTGTAAGGCAAAATGCATGCAGCACTGGTTTAAAAAGCCCCGGGTCTTCTGGATTTCTCCAGAAAAGCAGATTGGAGCCACCAGTGGTACAGCAGTCTTTAAAGTTACCTCCTGTAACTAACCTTCATCTTTGGAAGCTGTGCCTTGAACCTTCTGTGTGTGTAGCTCATGAAACGCTGAAGTATGTTTCTCCAAGGCGACTTGCTGCTCCACAATGCGCTGGGCCAGGCCCGGTATGGCCTGCAAGGCATTGAGTTGTGCCGGATCCATGGAGTTAGCAATCTGTTATTGTTTGGGATAGTTGTGGCTGGATCCTTGGGCCGATGGCAGATGACCATGCCCCTGGGGGAAGATCCCGAGAGGGACCACCGGTCAGGCTCAGAGTTTGGAGACAGAGACACACAATTCTTTTATTAAACAGTATATTGAACCACCAGAGGTGGCAGTAGTCAGCTGGAAGTGCCCGGCTGGGCTGTAGTCCCTCAGAATCTGGAACAGTGATCCCAGGATGGCAGAGCTGTAGAGAAAGATGGTAACTCACTGGTGTTGTAGGCAGTGATGACTTCCTGGCAGAAGTGGTATTCAGAAGCAGGTCCGAGAACGTGGGCCCTCGAGGAGCGAGTACCGGTTCCAGACTGTGACCTGAAAGGCAAAAGAGAAACGAGGCCCCTGAGGAGCGGGTACCCCTTGTAAATCCGAGGAGGCAGAGCAGCTATGAGCATAAGCAACCTTTCCTTTCCTTCCTTGCTAACTCGATTAGTTCAGAGAACTTAAATATCCGGTGCGGATGACGTCATCTCAGGGGGACGCCCCTGAGGTTCGCCCCACTGCTTGTACTTGAGTCGGGGCCGTGCCGCGCGTGTGCCCTTAGGCTTCTGGGAAACATGGCTGAGTGCAGTGTCTTGCCGGTCCAGGGATGCCGGAGGAGGGCGGCAAGATGACGCCATGGCAGCCAAACATCCAACAAGCAAAGAGGGAGTTGCCACAGAGGTAAGGTGTGCGGGGTGGAGGACGTCGGGCAGCGATGGTCGCAACAGCACGATGACTGCTGGAGACACCTGGCGTCCCCACTGGACTAACTGTAGGGATTGCCAATCAAATTGAGGTCCGTGCAGCTGGAGCCATGGAATGCTGAGGATTACTGGGTGCGAGGAACACTTCAGGACATATAGTGAGATCTCTTCTTCATGGAGGGTTCCCATGGAGAAGCGGAAGGTGATGGTGCGATGAATGATGCATCCAGGGAGGTGCTCTCCCTGGATAGAAGCAATATGAAGTGGTATATCCAGAGGGATTTGAAGGAGTGTGACGATATCGTCCAGGATGAAATTTCCACTCGCCCCAGTGTCCACAAGGGCTGTGGTGGCAAAGGATTGTGACTCTCTGGAGAGAGACACAGGGACCGTGACAATAGCGCCCAAGCTCGGGATCCCCGTCGGGCTCAGGCTCTGCAGTTTCCTGTACGCACTGGGCAGGCTTGTAAGATGTGGCCGGAGCCGCCACAGTACAGGCAAAGACCCTCCTTCTTACGTCGAAGGCGCTCTGTAGGAGACAAGCACCCACGGTTGATCTGTTTCGGCTCTTCTGTAGAAGGAGGAGGCGCTGGTAAGGCCTTTAGTTGAGGGCTAGTAGCTCTTACTTCCTGATGCTGTTGACGCATGCGATGATCGATCTTGCCAACCAAGGAGATGATATCATCTAGAGATGTGGGAATCTCGCGAGCTGCTAGCTCATCCTTGAGGGCAGGAGATAAGCCATCCAGAAAGATTGCTCTTAGGCAGTTCTCTTGCCATCCCAGTTCTGTGGCTATTGTCCTGAATTCTACCATGAATTCAGTGAGCGAATGCGAGCCTTGATGGAGATGGAGAAGCTGATGACCCGCAACCACCTGTCGGCCGGGTCCTGGAAGGTCCGCTTGAAGCTGGAGATGAAGTGGGAGAGATGATGGAGGATGTCATCCGAACGTTCCCAAAGTGGAGAAGCCCATGCCAGGGCCTTCCCCTCAAGGCGTGAGAGGATAAAGGTGATCTTTGTATTTTCACATGGAAACAGCTCAGGCTGTAGGGTGAACTGCATAAAACATTGGTTGAGGAAGCCTTGACAGAGGTGCGGATCCCCATTGAAGTGGGGTGGAGCAGGAAGGGCCAGAGATGCCCATGAGGGCATGGGTTGAACCCAGCCCCTCGAGTTGGCCTTAAGAGAATCCTTGAGTTGAGACCATATTTTCTCTTCGGACAAAGTCAATGCTTTTAGTGTTTGCTGTTGTTCTCGGACATGAGCTGCTAGGCCAGGGATGGCCTGCAAGCCAGGAGACTCCACAGAGTCCATGGTCTTGGCAACCTGCTGTGCTGGGAGTGGACCCTTGGCCTGTTGCAGGATTGGTACGGCCCTTCGGTCGGACCCGGAGAGCGCCTGTCACCAGGAGGCAGAGCACAGGAGGAGACAGAGGCTAGCTGGAGCTTCACCAATAGCAACCCAGGGTTCCCTCAGGTTGAGCCCTTGTTTACCCAGACCGCCTGGTTATAGGTGGGCCTTGCAGGGTCTCCAAGGCAGAGAGTTCAAGGGAGTACCACCACGAACAAGTGTGCATGGTTGGTGTTCAGGCAGAGATGTCCAGTGGTCGCAGGAGGCCAAAAGAGAATGTCTGAGTGTATGGTGAGGATCAAGGCCAGAGTATGCTTCAGAATGGTCAACCAGGCAGGGTCGGTAACAGTGGTTAATCCGGGTGTAGTCAGGTCAAGCGTAATCGGAGTTCCAGAAAGAGGTTAGGTCAGGCGGCGATCAAAGAGTAGTCGGAGTTCCAGGCAGAGGTCAGGTCAGGCAGCAATCAAGAGAATAGTCAGAGTTCCAGGCAGAGGTCAGGTCAGGCAGCAATCAAGAGAGTAGTCATGGAACAGGCAAAGGTCAGTACCATGAGATCAGTCCAAAGGGTACTACCAGGAATGGAGAGATGAAGGAACAGGAGACACTGGAGACACTGGAACAGGAGACACTGGAGACGCTGGGACAGGAGACACTGGAGATGCTGGAACAGAAAATATTGGAACAGAGACGCTGAAACAGATGACTAGAACAGGAGACACAGGAGATGCTGGAACAGGAGACACAGGAGACACTGGAACAGGAGACACAGGAGACGCTGGAACAGGAGACACTGGAGAAGTTGGAACAGGAGACACAGGAGACACTGGAACAGAGATGCTGGAACAGAAGACTGGAAACAGGAGACACAGGAGCAAGACACTGGAATGCAAGAAGGCAAACTAGAGACTAGAGGAGTGCATTCGTTTCGACGTATTGTGAATCTGCAACGTATATGCCATATTTGTTGTATTTGTGGGGATTCCAAAACGTATGGCGAACCCCCACGAATACAACGGATCACCAACAAATAGGCCCCCCACCCTCCTGACCCCCCAAGACTTGCCAAAAGTACCTGGTGGTCCAGCGGGGTTCCTGGAGTGATCTCGTGCACTCGGGTCGTCGGCTGCCGGTATTCAAAATGGCGCCGATAGCCCCTGTGACATATTAAGGGCAAAGGCTATTTGCACCATTTTGAATACCAGCAGCCGACAACCTGAGTGCAGGAGGTCACTCCAGAACCCCCGCTGGACCACCAGGGACTTTTGGCAAGTCTTGGGGGGGACTCCTGACTTAAGACACTCCTTGTGCTGCTTGGCCCCTTTATCAGTACCTGCCTTTTAGGATTTTCTGACACCTTCTCTGCTTTGTTCACCCTTCATGTGTTACACTTGAGCTATGGTCCGGTGTCGAGAAAACCACCCAAAAGGGTGGCTCCAGGTGGAGAGAGACAGGGATGGCTGGAAGGTCTCTGACGATGGCTGTGAATATGTGGAGCCTGGTATTGGCTGGGACAAAGTCCAAGTCCAGGCTGGGTCTAGGTAGGCGGCAGGCAAACAGCAACAGGGTCCAGGCTGGGTCAGGGCAGGTGGCAGGCGAACAGTGTCAAGTCCAGGCTGGGTCAGGGCAGGCAGCAGGCAAACAGTGTCAGGGTTCGGGCAGGGTCAAGGAACCTTATAGCAAGGTAGAAAGCCCAAAGGCCACACACACACAGCAAGGCAAGGCAGAGGGCCCGAAGGTCATACACACACAGCAAGGCAAGGCAGAGAACCCGAAGGCCACACACACACACAAAGCAAGGCAAGGCAGAGGGCTCGAAGGCCACACACACACACAGCAAGGCAGGGCAGAGGGCCCGAAGGCCACACACACACACAGCAAGGCAGGGCAGAGGGCCCGAAGGCCACACACGCACAGCAAGGCAAGGCAGAGGGCCCGAAGGCCACACGCCCAGCAAGGCAAGGCAAAGCAAGGCAGAAGGCCCGAAGGCCACACACACAGCAAGGCAAGGCAAAGAAGGCAGAAGGCCCGAAGGCCACACACACTCAAGGCAAGGCAAAACAAGGCAGAAGGCTAGAGCAGTGCTGCTAGGCGAGCTCGATGCTGAAGCACCGAGGGAACTGCAACGACCAGGGTTATAAGGGGAATCCAGAACATAGAAGAGAAAACAAAAGAAGATGGACTGGGCCAGGCAGGAGAGCTGCTCTTGAGGGGACCCCTGGTGGTGAGGCGGTTGCACAGCAGCCATAGCCGTACAGTACCCCTCCCCCTCAAGGCAGTTTGAATCAGTCCATAACCCCTCCTGAGGCAAGGCAGCAGGGTTATACCCCTTCTGGGGGAAGCGGCAGGTTCAAATCCTTCCTGAGGCAGCAAAGCAGTCCATAACCCCTCCTGGGGTGATAAGGCAGACACAAACCCCACCTGGGGCAGCAAAATAGTCCATAACCCCTCCTGGGGCAAGGCGGCAGGCTCAGACCCCTCCTGGGACGACACCTCCAGGGACGGCAGCAGGGCCGGTCCGGACCCCTCCAGGGACAGCAGCAGGGCCGGTTTGGACCCCTCCAGGGGCGGCAGCAGGGCCGGTTCGGACCCCTCCAGGGGCGGCAGCTGGACCGGTACGGACTCCTCCAGGGGCAGCAGCAGGACCGGTATGGACCCCTCCCGGGGTGGCACGGCAGGCTCCAACCCCTCCTGGGGTGGCATGGCAGGCTCAAGCCCCTCCTGGAGCACAGTGGTAAGTCACAAGCCCCTCCTGGGGCACAGCGGTAAGTCCAAGCTCCGCCTGGGGCGGCAGGGCAGGCTCAAGCCCCTCCGGGGGCAGCAAGGCAGGATCAAGCCCCTTCTGGGATACTGCGACAGTCTGAGATGGCAGAGTAATGAAGTCAGTTGTGGATTGTTGACCAGTTATGGGAATCTTTATGCTGGAGTGAGAGGAGGATAAAGACTGGGCTGTAGAGGACATGGTAAATAAAGACAGATTCTTAAACCCCTGATAATGGTTCCTTGATTCTGCAGCGGAGACTTGCAGCTTAGTGAAGACACAGGCAGCTTTGGGCCATCTTGGGAAGGTGCTCGTTAGTGTCTGATTGGCAGCTGTGGGAAGCAGAGCCCTGCTAGAGTTAATTACTTCCCCAGCTTTCGTTTCTGAGGCTCTAGGGTGGAAGTTATAGAAGCCTTCTTAACCAGGTGAGTCTTTGAGTTTTTTCTGAAATATCCCTTACTTCTTGGTGAGATGTTTTATGAAATGATGTACTGGAATTCTTAGTTTGGCAAACTGCCAACAGTGAAAACCTTCTTAGTAGGACCAGAAGCATGATATAGTGTAGTAGAACTAGCTGAGCTTTTTGGAGAAACAGATGGCCCGTTAGCTTTGCAGAGGGGGAAGGGCTTGCCTGGAGGCAAAGGCACGGAAAGCAAGGGCAGGTCCACCATCCTGGTCTAGAAGTACTGCAATTTAAAAACTCCTGGTAGACCGAGACGTTCCTCTTGTGACAACTGCTACATACCCAGTGTTCTTGATCTGAGAGCTGACAAGCAAGACAGTTCTGGTAACTGGGATAGTTTAAAGTCTGGCAACGAGCACAGATATAAAATCTTGAAGGCTGAGGCATTTTGTAATAGTGGAAAAAAAAAGTTGACTCACTGGTTTAGCACAAAGACCTATATCTTCCCCTGGAAATTGAGGGCTTCGGCATACTGTTACGCTTGAGCTATGGTCCGGTGTCATGAACACCACCCCAAAAGGGTGGCTCCAGGTGGAGAGAGTCAGGGATGGCTGGAAGGTCTCTGATGATGGCTGTGAATATGTGGAGCAGGGTATTGGCTGGGACAAAGTCCAAGTCCAATCTGGGTCTAGGCAGGCGGCAGGCAAACAACAACAGGGTCCAGGCTGGGTCGGAGCTGGCAGCAGGCGAACAGTGTCAAGTCCAGGCTGGGTTCAGGGAGGCGGCAGGCAAACAGTGTCAAGTCCAGTCTGGGTCAGGGCATGCGGCAGGCAAACAGTGTCAAGTCCAGGCTGGGTCAGGGCAGCGGCGGAGGCAAACAGTGTCAGGTCCGGGCAGGGTCAAGGAACCTTATAGCAAGGTAGAAAGCCCGAAGGCCACACACACACACACATGGCAGGGCAGAGGGTCCGAAGGCCACACACAGAAAGGCAAGGCAGAGGGCCCGAAGGCCACACACACACAGCAAGGCAAGGCAGAGGGCCCGAAGGCCACACACACACAGCAAGGCAGGGCAGAGGGCCCGAAGGCCACACACACACAGCAAGGCAAGGCAGAGGGCCCGAAGGCCACACACGCACAGCAAGGCAGGGCAGAGGGTCCGAAGGCCACACATGCACAGCAGGCAAAACAAGGCAGAAGGCTAGAGCAGGGAGCCCAGGCGAGCTCGATGCCGAAGCACCGAGGGAACTGCCAGGCAGGGTTATAAGGTGAAGTCCATAACATAGAGAAAACAAAGAAGATGGACTGGCCCAGTCAGGAGAGCCTGCTCTTGAGGGACCCCTGGTGGTGAGGCGGTTGCACAGCAGCCATAGCCGTAACATCATGCTGCCTTAGGATATTAATGCGGACCAATGTTCGAGATGTTCGGCTTTGACAAACGTTAAGTAATCATTAGGGATGTACATTAATTGTTTTGAGTGTGTTATTTTCATTTTGAGGTTTTTTTTGTGCTTAATTTTGTATTTTAATGGTTTGGGGGTATTTTTTTTCATGTTTCCCTAATTTTTGCACTTGGGGTAGATTTTAAAAGAAGCAAGACGCATGTTATAAAATCCATGTGCAGTACACACATGTGTGCCAGATATTATAATCCGTGCACGCATATGCGAGGAGCGCATGCAGGGGGACCTAATTTTTTGAAAACTACGAGCGGCGACAAAATTAATTAATTAAGAAGTGGACCGGGAAGGACTTCCCAACCCCCTACCCATACTCCCCTCCCTCTTCCCCTCTCTTCCCCACGCCCTAAATCTATTATCCTACCTTTTCTTTGTTTTGTTTTGTTGTTTATTGCTCCATTGGAGCAGAGCAACTTGCACACCGCCAACTGCCGGCGCGCGATTCCCCGGCCACAGCAGCAAAATGGCTGCCTGTACCAACTGCCCTTCAGCCCCGCCCCTCCCTACCCCCCAGACTTGCCCCCGGAACCACCCCTTTCCTTTGTCTCAGAACTTCTGCTCGTAACAGGAAGGTTATGCACATAGCCAGGCCCCTTTGAAAATGGCGTGCAAGGTCCAGCCATGCATGTATGGCAATCAAAATTTGGCTGTTAGGTGCACTAACAGGACTTACGGCACACTAGTTCGTGTGTGCTAACATTCAGTTAGTGTGCACTAATGGCTGGATTTTAAAAAGGATACCCACATAACCTGTCTTACGCGCACCGGGCCTAACACGCCGGGTAGCGCGCACACATGTAGGCTGCATGCTTCTTTTAAAATCTACCCCTAAGTCCTGTTAATGCGCACTAACATGAAATACTAATTTTTTGGACATTTTGTCTTTTTTTTTTGCTACGAAACAAGACGAAATAGACAATTTTGTTGCTAATGTCTTTTTCGTCTAAAAGGAATGCACATTCTCTAGTAATCATACATATTTTTTTAGGTCTAATAATCATGGTTCTTCGAGGATTCTATTAAGTTTTTATGTGCAATAGTGGAAAATTCTTTAATAGAAAAATAAGACCAAGTGATTGAAATCTGCCATAAATCATACATAACAGCATAGGTAGTCCATGCATGCTTTTGAGGCATTATTTTGAGGCTCTATATTTACTTTTTTTTAAAAAAAGTAATCAGACTGCTTGAAACCATTGAGTGATCAATTTGTTCTAATCAATTCTGTATACTTACATATTGGTATCAACTGACTTGAAGTGGTATCAACTGACTTGAAGTGATCTACTGTGTCACTTATTATTGTTTCTGAAAATTCTAATGAAAATGAGTATTTAAAAAAAAAAAAAAAAAAAACACCATAAAGATTCTCCAATATGAAAAAAGGGTTAATGTTGTCCTGGCCTATTCCTTAGGGTACAAAAGGAAATTTAATAATATAAAGGATTACAGTGAAATCACCGAGTCCATCTCTGATACTGTACCATTTCAAGTATTTAAGGACAGGAAATAAATAACATAATAAGAACATAAGAAATTGCCATGCTGGGTCAGACCAAGGGTCCATCAAGCCCAGCATCCTGTTTCCAACAGAGGCCAAACCAGGCCACAAGAACCTGGCAATTACCCAAACACTAAGAAGATCTCATGCTACTGATGCAATTAATAGCAATGGCGTAAACTTGATTAATAGCAGTTAATGGACCTCTCCTCCAAGAACTTATCCAAACCTTTTTTGAACCCAGCCATACTAACTGCACTAACCATATCCTCTGGCAACAAATTCCAGAGCTTTATTGTGCATTGAGTGAAAAAGAATTTTCTCTGATTAGTCTTAAATGTGCTACTTGCTAACTTCATGTAATGCCCCCTAGTCCTTCTATTATTCGAAAGTGTAAATAACCGATTCACATGTTAAGTAAGAACGTGCCCTTATCCAAAAGAAGATCCTTAGAGATCCTGAGGGCCTGATTGCGATTATAGAAGGTGAGATATATGGGAAACATGTTATTTGTTAATCTATATGGTCCACATAGTGGCTCCAAAGAATTTTTTCCTTTCTTTTTGCTAAACTTAAACTTTTCTTCTTTGAATTTAACATTGGGCAGGGATTGGAACTTGTGTCTTAATCCTACAATTGATAGGTCACGTAATACCAGGAATGTTTCTCAGGTCCCAGGGAGTCTTCATAGTATTATTCAATACTATGATCTCAGAGATATATGGCGGGATAAATATCCGAGTAGTCAGGACTATACCTTTTATTCGGCTAGGCATTACACATATAGTCAAATGAATACCTAGAAGTCCAGATTCTTATTAAAGAGAAAATACTTTCTGAAGGAAGTATTACAGCATGTGAAAATAGCTTGAGTAAAATATATGCCCTATAAATATTTTCAATAAAATGTTACAAAATTAAAACAGAATGGAAATAAAGCTTGAATAGACCATCACAAAAGTATCTCCTGCTGAATCACTGAAGACTCGAGTTCTGGTTTGAAAAAAATAACATCATCATTTTTTAACAAGTTCCATGGAAAAATATGACAGCTCAGAATCAACTTCATCCTTGGTTGTTTTTTTTTTTTTTTTCTGGAAGGCGGGAGGGAGGGAAGAAAGGTTATCTGATGCACTGTCTGTCAGGTTACCAAGTGAACAATAGCATTTTTCACACAGTTTGAAGTTTTTTTTTATGCTGTGACTGACAGTGTGTACAGCATGTGCAAATGGTTCTCTTTAACACATAATGAAACCCAACAGACTGTGCAGATAGCAAATAAGAAAGGTGAAAAGTTGGATAAGTACTAGCCAGACTGACTACCAGGATAAATTACTGAATAAAAAGAATATATGTTATGTAGTAAGAGGTCAAATACATGTTAAACTAAAGATATTTATGTTAGAATATGGTGTATCATGCTGACCTAAGCCTGTTCATAAAAAGCAAAGGTTGACTTTCAAGTTACTTATGTTATTGCAATGAATTATCATCATATTCTGAAAATGTTTAATGGGAAATCAATTGTGAATCTTCAATGATGACCACAGAATCAGTCTTCTGTGAGTGAAAATTTAAACATTTCCACCAAGTTCTGTACAGTGTTTTAATGCTAACTGAAATGAACAGTATAATCTAGAGTAGATTTCAGTCTTTTACTAGCATACTCAATAAGATCAATATTTAGTGATGTAGTGAGAGGAGAATCAATCCAGGAAACATGATGAGCAAATTGTTCCAGATATTAAGCAGTACTTCTGCGCACAACTCTAGATATTCTCAGATGATATGCATATAAATTATGCACATAACCTTATCTGAATAAAGTTAAGACTGTGATATCTCTGATCAGACTTGTATACATACATTTAGCTAGAGAAAGCTGACTATGGGGGTCATTTTCTAAAGCTATCACATGCTTGCGCTACCAGCGCAAGCATGTGATAGCTAGAAAGCTTAGCGCACGTGTGCGCTAGCTATATCGGGGTGGAGTTGGCCCCGGAAGAGGAGGAGTTGGGGCGTGACTGGGGCCGACTCTGCGAAGACGGCGCAGACAGCGAAACGGTAAGGTGCTATATCGCTGCATAGTTCGCCGGCAGTGATCACCCCGCGGAGGTGCGATCGCTGCTGGCTAGTGCAGGACCGCCCCCCGCTTCGTCCCCCCGCCCCCCATTAGCGCCAGGATTCAGTAAGCCTTGCGGCATTAGTGCAGCATTAAACTTTCCTCTCAGGCTCCCCATGGCCTGAATGACAGTGTAGAATAGGTACCTTTAATCTGATCTCTGATTGGTACATCTGGTTTACGTCACAGCCCAGTGACTGGCCAACTTCTAAGCTGCAAGTAAGTTTAAATGTCTGTTTAAAAAATATGGCGGATCCCGGTTGAGAAACGCTGAGATCAAGCAACAGAGCAATGACTATCATAAGGTTTTTCCTAATGATAGTCATTGCTCTGCAATGATAGGTGCTCTCTTTGCTATTATATAAGTGCTTCTTTCTCTAAACATTTTGTTTCTAAAAATTAAGTGGGTGGTCACTAGAGATGTGAATCGGAACCGGAATCGGTTCGGATTCCGGTTCAGATTCACATGTGGGTTTTTTCCCATCGGGCCCGATCGCGTTTTGTTTATCGGCTGTTCTGTTGAAGCTTGGGCGGCCGGAGAGGATACTGATAGCGGTATTGGTAATAGAGGTAAAGGATGGTGATCATAAACAAGTTGAAAGGGAGAAGATCCTGTAGAAGCTGAAGGGTGAGATTTCAGCACAAATTCCTCCCAGGGGAGCAGTTTGGCCCAATCACTTGGAGTTGACATAGGATCGGAGAAACTGCTTTAATGTGCAGTTCATCCTTTTGGTTTGTCCGTTGGCTTGCAGATGGTATCCAGACGTCAAATGTAGAGAGATATCAAATTTATTACAGAGCGATCTCCAGAATTGGCTGAGAATTATACTCCTTGGTCAGAGAGGATGTGCTTAGGCATGCCATTAAACCGGAAGGATATGGCGGATAAAAAAGTTTTGCCAGCTCGGAGCAGATGTAGTCCGGGTAAAGCCACAAAATGAGCTATTTTGGAAAAAAAAGGTCAACAGTGATTCCAAATGGTGTTGTTACCACTCGACACGAGTAGGTCAATGATAAAGTCCATGGATATGTGTGTCTACAGTTCACTGGGAGCGGGTAAAGGTTGGAGAAGTTCCCAGGGATGACCGGCAGGTGGTTTCTGTCTTGCACAGGTAGAGCATGATTCTACATAGGTCCATACATCCTCCTTCATTGATGGCCACAGTAGTAATCTTTGCAAGGTGTTCAGAGTTCTGGATTGACCAGGATGACCTGCAAGGAGTGAATCACCATCTGAGGACTTTCTTCCTGAGTGCTCGGGGTACTACCGTTCTTCCAGCTGGGACTAGATTATATGGGTCCTCTGAGGTCCAGCTTTGTGAATATTTAGGCTCCTTGGAGCCGATCAAAAGTTTGAAGCTTAACGCAGTGGGTAGTGGTCCTTCATGTGCTCTCATTCAAGCCACGGTAGTCTATACATGGGCGGAGAGATCCCTCCTTTTTACCTACGAAAAAGAATCCGACCGGGGACTTTGAAGGCCGGATGAAGCCGTTTGCCAAGTTCTCCTGATTGTAAGTAGACATAGCCTTGTTTTGGATAGAGAAATTGGGTACACCCTTCCTTTAGGAGGTTCAGTACCCGGTATTAAACTGATGGCACAGTCAAAGGATCGTGAGATGGCAAGGTATCTGCCGCTTGTTTAGAAAACACATCCTGATAAGACTGGTACTGTGAAGGTAAACCTGGAAGAGAGGTGGTGGTAGCTAAACAAGGCATAGGAGTCACTGCCTTCTATGCATCTTCTGTGGCTGGCTTCTCCTCATTGGGATAGTTCGAGGGTACTTGAATCAAATTGGGGAGAATGGACCTGGAACCATGGTATTTCCGAGTACCACTGGATGTATAGCCTTATCCAGGACTAAAAATGTAATGGTCTCAGAGTGTAGAGACCCTGTGCGGAAACGAAGAGGCTGGGTGGTGTAAGTAGACCTCACCAGGGGCAAAGGCTCACCATGTATCGATGACAGTATTAGAGGTGAGGGTATCCGAACAATTGGAATTTGTAGGTGCTCTACGAGTTAGCGAAGTATAAAATTCCCACCGGCCCTGAATGCACGAGGGCTAGAGTGTGGAATTTCGAGGGCATATGAAATAATAGAGACTGGAAGTGTCAGTGGAGGAGATGGAGAGGTTAGACCTAGGAAAAGTCCTTCGGCAGATCCTAGGTCTGCAAGTTTCCCGGACAGATAGAACAGGAGGGTATCGTGTGGCCAGGTTGTCTGCAGTACATGCAAAGGTCAAGTCTCTTTCGATAACTTCTCTCTTTTGACATAAGGTGGCTCTGCCCTAGTTGCATTGGTTCTTCTTCCTCACTATTGGGTGTAAGAGTGGTCGGAGTAGCTGTCAGTGGACGAGGATGAGAAACTCCAGATGACATCTTCTTGGAACTCCTTATCTCTTGACAGCATCCCACAGTCGATGATCGATTCATCCAGCAAGATCAATGAGAGAGTCCAAGGCTTCAGGGAGATCACATGCCGCTAACGTGTCTTTGATGCGAGAGTAAAGACAGACCCTCCAGGAAAACAATCCATAGGCAATCCAGGTCCCAATGCAATTCAGATGATAAGGTTTTAAACTCAATAACATAATCAGTCAAAGGTTTGATACCTTGTTGTAAGTGTAGAAGAGCTGATCCAGCAACAAACTTATGGGCGGGATCATCAAATACAAACGAAAGAGTGTGAGAAATCCCATCAAGTCCTAGAGTTTAGGGTCATTAATGTTCCCAGAGGAATGAAGCCAGGCCAGGGCTTTTCATCTAGAAGTGATAATATGTACGGTAGTTTTGGAGACTATATCTGGGAAATAAGTAGCGTTTGAAGCGAAAGTGTATACAGCATGATTCTAAAAAGCCCCTACATAAACAAATAAGTCGTGTAGGGCACTGGCAAGGGTACAGAGAGACGTACAGGCATCACTGGAGGAGAGGAAATGGCCTTGCAGGCGTTCTGGTGGAGTTCAGCCAGGAGTTTAGCTGATTAAAGGCGTTAGCAGAGTCTCTAGTGTACTTTGTTGTTCGGCAAGACATTAGGCTAGACCAGGAATGGCCTGGAGGGCTAAGAGCTGAGCTGGGTCCTTGGAGTTAGCAATCTGTATGACTTGTTGGAAATAGTGAACCCTGGCTGTGATGAGTGATGTCTCCTCTCACAGGGAGGAGCCCTGCGGACCTCACTGTAGGTGTGCATGGTCTCAGCGACGTAGGACAAAACTGTAAAGAGCTTTTATTAGGGAGAAATGATAATGCATAACCCGAGGAGAGGGAAATGCAATAAGACAGTTCTTGAACAGGAAATACTCAGGGTAGTACTGTAGATGTGAAGGTCTGGTAGTAACCCGCAGCGCTACTGTAGGATGGTGTAGTTTCCTGTAGGCTGGTGTAGATTCCTGTAGGCTGGTGAAGTAAGCCGAGGATAGCTGGTCAGTAGATGAAGTAGCAAAGGTCTGAAGATACAGGAAACAGGTAGAGGATCTTGAGTAGTGATACGATACCCTGTAGCTCAGGATATGCAGAAGAGGTATGCTGATGAATGGTAGTGGCCTGAGGTATGGGTTACACTGCGGAATCCCAGCAATGTAGACAGCATAGGAAACTGAAGAAGGTACTCACCGAAGGAAGTTCCAGGAGCTGATCCCGAGGTTTGGGTTAGGTGAAGTCCAAGGCAGAAAGGCCCTCCAAGAAGCGAATAGCTGAGACGTGGAAGGGCCCCCGAAGAGCGGGTACCCAGAGCGTCCCAATACCATGAGTAGAACTGGAACAGAGATCCCAATGTGGAGCGGATTTAACAATGAGAGAACTCCTTGCTAAGTCGTCTTAGCAGTGGGCCGGTTGACTAAGTATACCAGCGGGTTGACGTCATCGGGAGGGATGCCCCCGAGGTTCTCATCATGACGTAAACAAAAGGAGGCCCTGCGCACGCGCATGCCTAGGTGATTCCAGAAGTAAGATGGTGGTCGGCAGCACCCACTCCGTCCCAGGGATGCCAGGGATGTCGGCGTTGACTGACGGAGGTAGCCACTTTTCAATAATTGATGGTGCAGGGGAAAAGAGGTAAGCATGAGAGGTTGCAGCCGTCTGCGACTGACGGGCGCAACAAATACTTAGTAATCCATTTAACTTTCTAACAGGCTGATACTGAAAAACGTGCAGGAGAGCCAGCAAGCGCCCACTCTCCCGGCGCACGCACAGACCACTCTCCTGGGCGCGCAATTCAAGAGGGTGGCCTATGCAAATTAGGGCCCGTGGTAAAAAGAGGCGCTAGGGACACTAGCGCGTCCCTAGCATCTCTTTTTTGACAGGAGCAGCGGCTGTCAGTGAGTTTGACAGCAGACGCTCAGTTTTGCCTGCGTCGGTTCTCAAACCCACTAAAAGCCACGTGTTCGGAAAACGGTCGCTGGCATAATTGAGTATCTGTCTTCCGACCCGTGGGCCATGGGCCGATTTTTAAATTTTTTATTTTTTTTTATTTTTGGGGCCTCCGACTTAATATCGCTATGATATTAAGACGGAGGATCTACAGAAAAGCAGTTTTTTCTGCTTTTCTGTACTGTTCCCCGGCGCCGGCAGAAATTAATGCCAGCCTTTGGGCAGGCGTTAATTTCTGAAAGTAAAATGTGCGGCTTAGCTGCACATTTTACTTTCTGTATCACGCAGGAATAACTAATAGGGCCAGCAACATGCTTTTGCATGTTGCTGGCCCTTTTAGTTTCAGGGGGGTTGGCCACGCATTTTCAATGTGCTATTACCCCTTACTGAATAAGGGGTAAAGCTAGCGCATATTAGTTATACTGTATCGGCCCGTATATGCTAATGAAATCCAATAATTTGTTGAAGGTTTTTGAAGCTCAAAAGTATAAGTGATTCATCTGAAATTTTCAAAATAGTCTAGTGGTTAGAATCCAATCCATGTACACATTTTTCAGTGTTTCTTTAAGTGGTGATGGCTTTCATTGGACCAACATGAAATATTCCACAGATTAGGTATATGCACTTTTGAAATCATGTAAGTCTCTTCTTGAGATATAAAGCTCTAAGGAGGCAATAATCAAAGGTTTTTATACAATTAAATGTGTTGAATGGCATAAAAACAGTGTTTGTTTACTATCCCCATGAATATGGCTAAAATTATGCACTCTGGAGGACAGGGTGCATACTATTAGAAGTGCCAGATGTGGGTGGTGCCGGGGGTAGGGCTGGGCAAGGACACAAAAGTATACATGGGATTTTATTTTGAATTGGTCATGGATACTTTCAGAGTGCATTTTTACAAAATACAGATACAAAAGAGCAAAGATATTTTGTACCTGTAAAACTGTGTAAGGATTTCAAAGGGGCATGGGATAACACTGTGGATCCGTAAAGGCTAGAGGATGGGAATGAAGAGAAGAGCCATGGGGGTGGCTTGCTGGAATGAAGGCAACTACCTGGTGATTACTACCCTTACTCAATAAGCCTTTGCACGGTTAATGCAACCCCAACATTGCTCTCTGCTTCAATGGTAAAGGGAAATGTGGAAAAGAGGATTTGCATTCATACAACAACCAACAAAGACTGAACTTCACAATCTGGGTAAACAAATAAGCATGGGGGTAGCTTGCTTATTACGGCGGTTACTGCCCCTAACAAATTAAGCCTGATACATCACTTTGAATGCATATACAGCATTGCTCTCTGCTTCAACGGCAGGGGGAAATGTGGAAAAGTGGATTTACATTCAGACAACATCCAACAAGGCATTGATCTGTGCAGTCTGGGTAAACAAGCATCGGGGTAACTTGCTTGATGTGGTGGTTACTACCCTTAACCATTAAGCCTTATGCTCACTTTTGATGCAACTCCAACATTACTCTCTGCATCAATGACAGGGGATGGCAGGAACCTTGAATCAAGCAGTTACCAACAAGGGCCCTGAACTTGGTGGTTGGTGACACAGATAAGTATGGGAAAATAAGTGTGGGAGCTTGCTGGGCAGACTGGATGGGCTGATTGGTCTTTTTCTGCCGTCATTTCTATGTTTCTATGTAAGATACAAAAAGTGCCTGTGGCTGAGCACCTGGCATACATTTTCAAAGGGAAAAAGTACATGAGGAAATGTGTTTGCTGTTCTAAGAGTGCAAACTACAGCCCCACAGCAAGTTTCAGAATTTTCCTGGTAATGTTAAATAAACTTATTCTATAAAGACATGTTTAAAATAATGCATGAGCTAGAAAAACTAAATTGTCTTGCAGCTAAAATGATTTGGTTATTTCCAGTGTGTATTGCCTCTTTATGAAGGAGATACACACACTCAGCAAATGCCTGAATCAGGCTTCATATATTTTTCAGAGGATGATTTCCTTAATATTTTATCCCTGCAGCTGTGTCAGTAATCTTATTTCTTACTTGCAAATAGCAAGTAGAAGTAGAGGCATCATTAATTATATGAGCCTATGCTGGACAGAAGAAATCATTTATTTCACCTTCTTTTATGCCTATATTAAATTTCTTGCAGTCATGCTGTTCATGAGAGGGAGGGCCGTGGCATCAAAGTGTAAAACTGTGGTGCTCTGGAAAATAGTTATAGGATAATGGTGAATAATAAATATGAAACAAATGAAAAAGTTAATAGAATATAACATTTATTTTCATATGAAATTGAGGATTGGAAACAAATGGAAATTGTTACCAGCATACAACAGAAAATTTTAATCTATGAAAATATCATCATTTATTGCAGTATAGCCTATGGTTTCTCAAGGAGCAGTTACAATATTTAGCCTTAATGCAAGGAAAAAAGTGGTGCCCATGCAACTGATCCTAAACACTAGTCTTTAACATCCAATATAAGAAGCACAAACCACATATCAAATCCCTAATGAACAGAAAATCAAAATACCATAGATAACATGATGACTATTGGAATCACTACAAGTCTTGATCCTATAACTATCTCTGGAAAATCAATAGACGTCCTTGTTATTTGTAAACTGACAAGCTAAACTTCTCAGACATTGACAGAAACCTACTGGATACATGTGAAACAAGTTTTTAGTAGACACTGGTGCATGGTAGCTGCTATGAACCAATAATTCTTCATAATTTCTAAATATTTGAAATATAATTTGTGGGAAAAATTCATTGTCAATAGTAAATCCATTTGTAAAACTTGAGCAGCAAGTTTTCAGTAACTTTAATACATGTAAAGGTAGGCTTTAAAAGGGCTGGGTGGTGCTTTGCTGCAGCTCCCTGTTGGGCAGGGGAGTCTGAGGGGGTTGGGGGGGTTGGGGGGAGAGGAAGAGGGGAAGAGAGCCTCTTTATAGGGGTCAGTCTGATACTCCATATATGGACCATTGTAAGGGGATACGTTCATTCGGAGTGAGTTTTTGTGAGGTGGGAAGGGGTTGGGGGGGGGGGGGTGTTATAGACACATTCACAGGTATCCATTGTAAAATGTACACCATTAAATAATTTTCAACCTTGTAAGTGATACAAATTCTAAAAGAGGAGTTGATTTGTACACTGCAGTCTTTGCTAGCTGCATGGTATAATCAACTCCTTTTCATTGCTTACAAGGTCTAAAATTCTTTACTGATGTTAGTTTTACAATGGATACCTCTGAATGTGTCTGTAATACCACCACCCCTAACCCCAACCCACCCTCCAAAAACTCACACCGAATGAAAGTGTCGTCTTACAATGTCTCTCTCTCTCTCCCCGCCCCCCCACGAGCAAAGAAAACTTGGAGTTCTCCTTATACTCTGCTTACAAGAGCAAGTGAAGAAGCATTTTGTTTTACTATGAGAATCTATAATACATTTCTTGCATTTGTTTTGGATTTCAGAGGATCTGATGAGGATTTTGTTGCTAATGTGTCGTTTTATTTAAGAGGACATGTTCCAAATTTTTGAAGGGACAATTTTCACTTTGAAAATTGGCAGAAAAAATACATGCAAAGAACTGTACTTTCTATTTGTGCATGAACTTTTTTTCAGAAAAATATACATACTTTTGAAATTTCAAAAATAGATATAAAAGCACTAATTCCTATCCAATCATACCCCCAGGGATGCCTCTCCTGTCTGTTCATAAAGTTATGCACATATGGCCAAATTTTAAAAGGCCTGCATGCATAAAACCCGGGGTTTACGCGCATGGCTGGGCCTTGTGTGTGCCGCGCGCATTTTCAAATGGGCCTGGCTACACGCGTAAACCCAGGTACATGCACAAGTGCCCGGCCTCTTCAAAGGGGCGGGCTATGGGGCAGGGTCTGGGCAGGAAGGGGCAGAGTGGGGGGTGGGCCAGGATAGCGCCATTGTACACTGTCTCAATGACTCGCATACTGGCAGCCAGCCGGCGTGCAACTTACTTCAGCTCTGGCCCTGAAGTACGTTGAAAAACAAACAAAAAGGGGGGTGGGATAGGGTATAGCATGCTTGTGTACTAGTTCGCATCTTGGGGCTATGAGTCATTATGAGGAGTGTACACTGTCTGCTTGTTCTTTTCTATGCTTGCTAATAAAAGCTTTAATATAAAAAAAAAAAAAAAAAAAAAAAAGGATAAACAGGTAGGGTTTAGGGGGTGAGGAGGAGAGAAGAGGGGAAAAGGGAGGGAGTTAAGGTAGGGGGTAGGGAGGTTCCCTACCTAGGGAAGGCCTAATTGCGTCACCATGTGTAATTTACAAAAATTCACCCCCCTTGCATGCACCGCCCTTACATGCACATGCGGATTGGAAAATCCAGTGCTCATGTGCATGCGGCCACTCAATTTTATAACATGCACGCACTGGTGCACGCATGTTATAAAACTGGTGCGTCCATGTGCACGTACTAGGAACCGCACGCATCATTTTAAAATCTACCCCATAGTGATACTATGCACATACCTTTAATCACAAATAGTATAGGCAATTTTCAAAGACCCATTTCTGCATGTCAAATATTGTTTTCTGCACAAAAATGACTTTAAGAACATAAGAACATGCCATACTTGGGTCAGACCAGGGTCCATCAAGCCCAGCATCCTGTTTCCAACAGTGGCCAATCCAGGCCCTAAGAACCTGACAAGTACCCAAAAACTAAGTCTATCCCATGCTACTGTTGATAGTAATAGCAGTGACTATTTTCTAAGTCAACTTAATTAATAGCAGGCAATGGACTTCTCCTCCAAGAACTTATCCAATCCTTTTTTAAACACAGCTACACTAACTGTACTAACCACATCCCCTGGCAACAAATTCCAGAGATTAATTGTACATTGAAAATTGCCCTCCTTAAAAAGTTCAACAAATTATCTCAATGGACATGAATTTTTAGTAGGTTTGTCAATGTAATCATCATCATCAAGCTTCATTTAAGAGATTTGCACATCCCTTGTGGGGAGGATGAAACTGGATGGGATATTCTTCTGAAAGTGTGGGTGAAGGCAGGGTATGAAGATACTCTGGATAAACAGAGTTTGGGCAGCTAAGTATGGGGTAGATTTTTAAATGTTGCGCACGAGCATCCATGTGTGCCCGCTATCCGGCACGTGCACATGAATGCCCAATTTTATAACATACACGCGCAGGTGCACACATGTTATAAAATTGAGGGTCGGCGCAAGCAAGGGGATGCACAATTGCGCAACTTGCGCACGCCAACGCCCGTGGCCTTCCCCTGCTCCCTCCCAGGCCCTCCGATTTTGGAGCGGCCTCGGAGGGAACTTCCCAACCCCTAACCTAACCTCCCTTCCCCTTCCCCTAACCCTCCTGACCCTAAACCTATCCTAACCCACCCCCCTCCCGACCTTTATTTTACCTGTTGCACCTGTCTCTAGGCAGGTGCAAGTTGCGCACGCCGGCAGCCTGCCGACTCATTATCCTCCGACATAGCAGCAAATGACCACTGTGCCGGAGGCCTCTGGCCCCCCTCCCCCCATTCCGCCCCCTCCCCCACCCCTTTTTGAAGCCCCAGGGCTTTATTTGCATCGCCGGGCCTTTCTAAAATAGATCCAGCACACATAGGCTTTTTAAAATCTACCCATATGGGTGGAATGTGAAAATAGGAAGCAGGATAAATGTGTGTGGAAGGTGAGGGGGAACAGCGTGAGAGAGAATGATTTCATTAGGGGCTTGAAGAGTTGAATAATTATTTTCAGGATAATTAGTCATTGCTAGTGTAGTTTCTCTGATTTTATTTTTTCATTTATCAATGCATGTGTTTCTCATTTTTTTTTTTTTTGTAAATGAGTTGTTTATTAAAGAGACAACAAAACCAGAAACATCGTAGGACAAGCTCATGTACAGATCACCCACAGAACAAAACATAAAAATGTCAGTACAAATGGTACAAAAGCAATATACTGTTATATCATGTAGAAAACGATAAAAAACCCAAGAGCAATGTGTACCCGATCTGCTATGAGGTATAAATGAATGAGGTTATTAAATGCTTATCCAGAACAAAGAACCACATGTCTGAGTCTCCGTGTATAAGCAATTGACCCCCCCCCCCCCCCCCCCTCCAGTCACAGTCTAGTGGGTATTCCGCCAACACAGGAGCATAAGTAGCTTGGAGCAAAGTCATAGCAGTCCACGACTCACAGAGGAAATTCTCTAAACGTCGGAAGGAGATCTGGCTCAGGAAACAACAGAGCAGGCGCGCTTCTCCATCCATATACGATAGGGAGACCACGTATCTCGAAACCGCCGTAAAGTCCGCCGAAGTTTTGCTGTAATTTCTGCCAGATGATAGATATGGTCCAATTTTGCTTGTATTTCCACCAGTGTGGGAGTATTAGGAGTTTTCCATTTCCTTGCTATTTCAGTTCTGGTGGCGGTACATATATAGGTGACCAACCTATTGTGACCCTCCTGCCGCAAAGGCATTGTAATGCCTAACAAGGCATGCTTCTGCAATAGTTCCACTGAGACGCCACACAGTTGTTGGATCCATGTGTCCACCGCCTGCCACACCGGGCGGAGTACAGGACAAGTCCACCACATATGAAAATAGCTGCCCTCCCTCTGACATCCTCTCCAACACAAGGCAGAAATATGAGATGACATATAGTGCAATCTAACTGGATAATAGTACCATCTATAAAACATCTTTAGGGTATTTTCTAGCAACGATGATGCAATTAATCCCTTACCCAAGCCCAATATTATCCCTTCCCATTCCGAAAGGGAGAAAGTACATTGTAAATCACATTCCCAAGCCATCATGGCCTTCGTTTTCACCCATGGTTCCAGTCCCAACAGATTATACAACCCGGACAGCAACTTAACCGCAAAATCTGCCTTCTGACATATCTTCTCATACTCAGATTTCCCCAGTTGTACATGTGTAGATAACTGCGATGTGCGCGCATAGTGACGTAATTGTAAGTAAAAGTAGACATCACCCTCCTCCAGACCGAACCTCAACTGCAGATCCTGAAAGGAAAGCATACCCAAGGCACCCTGAATCTGTCCCCAGTAACGTATACCTCTAGCCTGCCATCGAGAGGCTGCCCGACTCCCATATCCGGGCGTAAAAGCCTTATTAGCATATATATAGGTTGAGGCATGATATTCACGAGTCCCCAGGACCAGACCCTTCCTAGAACCCCAAAATTGTAGATCCAAGATCATAGTCGGGGGCACTAGAGTCTCAGGATTTATTAACCAAGTATCCCTTGGCTGCCACAAAAAACTGCACAAAGGTATCTCCCCTAATAATTGTTGACCAAAGCGGAACCACTGTTTAGGGTTAGTCTGTTTATGCCAATCCGCTAAGGATTTGAAACGTGCTGCCATATAGTATTTCTCTAAATTGGGGACTCCCAGACCGCCCCGTTTTCTATGTCTGTAGAGGGTGGTTCGAGCAATACGAGGACGCTTGCCACCCCAGATATACACCAAAAGCCTCTTTTGCCATTGGACTAAACTGTGGCGGGGTATGGCAATCGGTAAGGTTTGAAACAAATACAGCAGCTTAGGAAGCACGGTCATTTTGACGGCGGCTATCCTGCCCAGCCAGGAAATGCTATATCTGTTCCATTCCTCCAGTTCCCTAAGTATCGAAGACCATAGCTTACCATAGTTGAGGGGGTAGAGATCCTGAGAAGCACTAATATACACTCCCAGGTATTTTAATTTTTCATTTGCCCATTTAAAGTGAAACTGATGTTTAAGGAGCTGTTCCGTGGAGCTAGAGAGGGTAATATTTAAAATCTCTGACTTCTCCCAATTGAGCCGAAAGCCCGAGACACTGCTAAATTCCTCCATAGCCCTTGTCAAGTGAGAAAGAGAGAACTCAGGATGGGTTACAAGTAACAAGATGTCGTCTGCGAACAGAGACAATTTGGAGGAGAACTCTCCCTCCGTCACTCCCTGGATATCTGCATGGTTCCTTACCAAATTAGCAAAGGGTTCTAGAAATATTGCAAAAAGCAAAGGGGACAGCGGACAACCCTGTCGGGTGCCTCGCCGCACCGGGAAGGTAGGAGAGTATCCCCCATTAATTTTTATACAGGCTAGCGGGTTTGAATACAACTGCTGGAGCCATTGGATAAAATTGTCCCCAAAGTTCAATTTCCGCAACAGGGCAAAGAGATACGGCCAGTGCACCATATCAAATGCCTTCTCGGCGTCAATCGCCAAGGCCACCGCCGGAATGTTATGCTTTTTTACCCACCAGAATAAGTCAATGATCTTGCGAACATTATCACTAGCTTGCCTACCGGGAATAAACCCCGCTTGGTCAGGGTGTATAATTTGGGCAATGAAACTGTTCAACCGTGTCGCCAGTATTTTTGCTAAGATTTTGAGGTCAATATTTATGAGGGATATGGGTCTATAAGAACCACAAACTGTAGGGTCCCTACCCGGTTTGGCAAGAATCGTGATGCCGGCTGTATTAGCCGCATCCGAGAGTGGCGTCCCTTCTTTGAGTGCTAAAAACACCCTAGCCAGGACAGGAGCTAGCCGTGGAGCAAAAGTTTGGTAAAACCTGCCCGTATAACCATCAATACCCGGCGATTTTCCGGGTTTAAGAGAGCGAATAGCAGTGACAATTTCTTGCTCAGTAATATCCTTATTCAGGAGACGTTGGTGGGATTCCTCCAGCCCAAGTACCTGGGACGCCTCTAGATATTTATCAATCTCCTGGGGACTGATATCCTTAGCCATCGCATATAGCTCAGAATAAAATTGATGGAAACGCCCTCGTATAGACTTATTGTCCGTTAGAATCTCCCCCCGCTTTGGATTTAATCTTAATAATGGAGGTTTGAGCCTGTCTCCGCTTTAAAACATTGGCCAGCACTCGGCCCGCCCGGTTCCCCCCCTTCAAAAAACTTTGCTGAGTTAATTGTAATTGGTGCGCAATATGTGCCGAATCTAACGCCGCAATTTGGTTCCTAAGCTCCTGTAATTTAGAGGAAAGGGCCAGGGACGAGTTAGATTTTTTATGTAAGCTTTCTAAAGCTTTGAGCTGGGCTAGCAATTGTTCACGTTCCTGTTCCCTAAGTTTCTTTAAAGCGCCCCCTGGGCAATGAGTCTACCCCTAATCACTACCTTAAGGCATTCCCAGACAACCACCGGATTAACGTCACCATTATCATTAAATTGTAAATATTCCTGGATGGCTGAGTCTACCTGAGAAACAAAATCAGCATCATCCAGGAGGGAGTCATTGAGCCTCCAAAATTTGGTCCCTTGATCATAGTCCCGCACCTGTAAGGTGAACCATATGGGAGCATGGTCTGACCACAGGATAGGCTCTATATCAATCTGTAAAACTCTAGGTAATAGGCTAGCGCTACCCAAAAACATGTCAATTCTGGAGTAGCTGAGATGCGGCGAGGAGAAAAAAGTATAATTCCTCGAGGTAGGATTTCTGGACCTCCACATGTCCTGAAGCCCAAAGCTGTGCATCAGTGCTTTCAGTGCATCCCTAGCTTTTTTGGGGTCTGAACTCGAGCCTAGCGAGGTGTCAATCCTAGGATTTATAGTTAGATTGAAATCTCCGCCAATAATTAAGGATCCCTCCACCCTGGATTGTAAAATCGGATGTAATGCGCGGTAGAAATCCTGTTTTTGCGAGGTGGGACCATAGATAGACACTAAGGTGTATACCTCAGACCCGATACATATTTTTAGAAGAAGGAACCTACCAGACGGGTCTTCGTAAGTATCTTTTAATTCGAAATGACAATCCTTTTGAATCAGGATTCCCACTCCGGAGTATTTAGACGCGACTGTGGCAGCCGCCCAGTATTGGTATGGATATTTGGGATTACACAATAAACTCTGGTATCTCTTCCTCAGGTGTGTCTCTTGTAATAGTGCTATGTCTACCTTCAGACGGACTAGTTCTTTGAACAATAATTTCCTCTTTTTTGGGGTATTAAGCCCCTTCACATTGAGGGAAAGAAAGTGAAAGCTAGCCATTATCAGTGATACCTAGACTTCCCCCACAGCAAATGTGGCTGCCCGCCCCATGATGCCTGCCCCCACACTCAACACAAAATACCCACTCCATGTGTACAGAACCACAGCATACCCTCAACCCAACCCCCCTCCCCCTCCCCCACCCCCCCCCCCTACCTGAGCAAACCATGGCACATCCCCATCGTGCCTGCCACCCATGGAGGAAATATAAACCACCTCCCCTAATGCCCCGCTCCCGGGCATGCCCATAATAACTTCAAAATTACCAATCCAACACAACTAAGTAACAAGCAAAAGATATATACATCCCAATACTGGACCATACACACACTGAAACAGTAAGACTGTCGGTATTGGGATAAACGGTCAGCCCCCTGCAACGGCTCCATGATCTGAACCTGCAAAAAGAGAGAAAAAAAAAGACGTGATGCTCATAAGTAAAGTCAAGCAGGGGCCTCCTCTGCACACTCCTCAGCCGAATTCCGTTGCAGTCTGCGCCGTCCCTTAGTTACTCTTTGCCATCTGGGTTGAGGAGCACTTCTGGAAGCAAGACCTCCCGATTCTTTTAAGACCCCTGAGGGTAGCTCAACTGCAATGCCTTCCGTGTTTAGGATCTCAACCGCCTCTTTCACGGTTTTGATGCTGTGGGACTTGCCTTGCAACCGTGAAAGCTAGCCCGCCCGGGTATAGCCAGCGATATCTAATGTGAGCCTCAGTCAGCTTCGTGGTTACGCAGCGAAACTCCTGCCTTTTCTTTAAAGTAGCTGAGGAAAGATCAGCGTAGATAGCCACGTCGTGTCCTTCCCATTGCCAGGATCTCTGCCTTCTAGCTATACCAAAGACTTTTTCTTTCTGTTGGAACGAGTGGTAACAGACCACAATGTCCCTGGGCTTATTAGCTAGCCGAGGTCCCAATGTCCGGTGAGCTCTTTCGACTTTTATAATGGTATCTGCCCCAGGAGCTGCTTCGGTAGCTGACTCTGCAGCCGGTGTTTCAGCCTGAGCCAAAAGAAATAGAGAAATTTTCCTTACCACCTCCACACAGTCTATATAGTCCTCAGACTCAGGAACTCCCCGGATCCGTAGATTACATCTCCTGCTGCGATTTTCTATATCCTCCATTTTTTCTGACAGAGAAAAGTAGGATTGTTGTAATTGAGCTTGTTCCTTCCGCATGGCGTCCCAGCCTTCTCCCTGGGTGTCCAACCGCAGCTCGTTTTCCTCCACGCGGCGCCCCAGCTCTGCTGTCTCCTCTTTCATACCTGCGAGCATATCGGCAATCTCCCGCTTGTACGATTTCAGGTCCTGCCGCAATTCCCCGAACAACCTTCGCATCTCAGACCTGGACGGAGGAGAATCATCGTCGGCAATTGTTTCTTCATGTTCTTCTTGTTCTGCCTCACGTTCCTCGCGAGGATCAGCCGCCGCCATTTTGGAGTTGCCCGGGTCAGGAGCGTCGTCGCCGCGGGCATAAGAAAATTTTCTTAAATCCGGCGTTTTCTTTTTAGAAGCCATTCCCCGGGATCAAGTAGAGCAGGCAGGGGTCGTTGCTGAAAAGAAGCTGCGCTGAAACCGGTAAAAAAGCAAAATTGCCACCGGAGCTCGAGGAGCAGTACCGAAGTGCTGCTTACATGGGGAAGTGACGTCACTTCCTCCTGTGTTTCTCATTTTTATAGTCTAATTCTTTCCTTTTTTATTTTTAAACAATAAAGAACTAGAGTTAAATAGTACTTTATCTTATAGCTGAGACAGAGAAAACTGGACATGACTTATAACACCCACCAAATAATATTTATTATGAAACTATGTTACAGTATTTTGATGGCACCTGTTTAATTGTTAGAATTCTAGACACTTTATGCAACATATAGTTATGTGCTCTATTGTGAACTGTTGTGATGGCACCCGCTTAACAACGGTATAGAAAAGATTTTAAATAAATAAATAAAAATGTATATTTAATTTCCTGCTTTAAGCCTTGAGATATAATAAAATAACTATAATAAAAACAAATATTAAAAGAAAACAAAATAAAAATCCATTTAACAGACTCACCCTTCCCAAACTTGCAATGTTACCTCATCTTAATATGAACAAGCTTCTAAATAATTACAGCTCAACCACAGTCAATCAGATTTAAACAAGTCTCCCTGTTCCCCTCTCCTCAAATTATTATTTCCAGTCTCCCACTTTCAACTGGCCCACCTCTCCAACCAAACCAATCATAATCCCATTGATTATGCAGTCTACCTCCCGCCCCATGCAACTGCATATTACTTTTCTACATTCTTCCTAATCCCCCTTTAGCCTCATACCCACAACATCAAACCAAACTACATACCCAAGTAACGGTTCATCAAGCAATAGAATTTACACCCTCACAACATCCAAAACCTGCTGAAACAGCCCTTTTTCAAAATGTTAAGTAACTCAAATCTGAACAGTTATCTAATGGAAGGGCATTCCACAATTGTGGACCAAAGAAAATAGGCACACTTCTGAGTACTAGATGCCGATGGTCTTACTTTTGAAAATGAAAGAACTGAGACTAGGGTGTTCTCTGGAGCTGATACCTACTAACAGGCAAATAACTGCAGCTACTTCTAAAAGCTATCTCTTATAACAATGTCCATAACCATAAGTGAGACAAATTCCTCTGAAAGCAAAATTTGCAGCTATATCCACCTAAGAAGTCTATTTATTAAACAGTGATAATGTATATATTGCTTTCAAAAGGCAGTTTTAATGAAATACATTTATTGACACATTTAGAAAGGTGTTATTGCAAGAAAATTTCATGTGATTCTAGTGTGAAAAAAACATGATTCAGAAATAGCTATGCAAATGAGGAATTCTTGGAAATTTTGGTATACTAATGATCCAGAACATTATACAAATTTGTAAGTTGTAATTTCATGCAAATATACCCAATTAGCAAAATTAACAGTCAGATTTTAAATCCCCCCCCCCCCCATGCGTATAATCCGGCCTTTATGCGCGTAGCCGGGCCTTGCGCGTGCCGAGCCTATTTTGAAAAAGGCCCGGCCACGCACATAGGTGCCCTTCCTTCTTGGAAGGGGTGGCCCAGGGGCGGGCCATGACAGCGCCATTCATCCAGCACACGCCCTGAAGTAACTTGCGAAAAAAAAAAGGATTTTAGAGGGTGGGGAGGAGAGGGGAAGGGGAATGGAGGTTAGGGTAGGAGGTAGGAAAGTTCCCTTCCAGTCTGCTCCTAAATTGGAGCAGACTGGGAGGGAACTTCAGGAGCCCTAATCTTGTCGCTGCATGAATTTTCTTAATTCTACCCCCTTGCGTGTGCCACCCTGGATTTTATAGCATGCCTGCGCCAGTGTGTGCACATTATAAAATTGCAAGTCCATATGCGTGTGCCGGGTAGCCTCGCGCACATGGATGTGCACGTGTATTTTAAAAAAATCTATACCTAAGTGTTTAGGTGCTATTCATTTCAGGAAAATTTTAAAAACCCTACGTGCACCAAAGCCGGGAGATATGTGCACAAGTTGGTCTGGTGCATGCCAAGTGGATTTTATAAGCTGCCCATGTACATGTGCATCTCCTGCTATGCGCACAAGTCAAAAGTTTTGAAAAAGGAGCAGGGAATTGGCATGTCTGGGGAAGGCCAAGAGATGTACATGTAAATGCTTACATGCATAGGTGCTCACTGGGGTCTCCTGACACATAACTTTACTAGGGCTATGGATGGCTTTTAAGTAAAAAAACAAAAAAATCTAGGCTAATCAGCAAGGTTTTAAAGGTCAAGGTTAACAGTGTAAAATGGAGGCCATTTAACTAAAGGGGTCAGTAAGTCCTATTCCTTACGTGGGCAAACTGAGATCAAACTGGGAAAACTGTTAATTGTGTCAGTATGCGTCTAATAAAATCCTCCACTTACACAGTAGAAGCGGCATTTGCATGTGACTGCTTAAGACTGTGCACCCATTTGCGTGTGTACAGCCTTTTTTATACCATGCATGCATATATGTGCAAAAAGGCACATTTTAAAAGCCTTACGTGTGCCGAACCTGGGAGATTTGCGCAGAAGGCGGGCCAGCATGCACTGCGCGGATTTTAAAAAGCACACAAGTACTTGCATATTTCCTGGTACGTGCACAAATCATGTTTTTCATAAAGAGGCATGGAATGGGCATGGTCTGGGTGGGGCATGGGCATTCCTAGATTTCTCAATAAAATCTGCGTGGAAGTATTTATGTGCACAAGCACGCCAGGGTCCCCTACAGTGTAACTTTACTTCTGCAATGGTTGGTGTGTAAGACTTGAAACAAAAAAAAACTGAAGAGGTTAGTGGGATTTTAAGAGTTGGGGATAACAAGGTTAAAGGTAATCTAGTTAACTAGGGGGTTAGGAGGAAGTCTTATCTTTTATCTGGGCAAACAGGGAATGAACTGGGGAAATTGGTAATTATGTTGGCGTATGTGTCTATACAGCCTATTTTATACCATGCATGCAAATATGCACGTATGTTATAAAATGGCTGTGTCCCTGGGTGCAAGATGGCAAAAGCGTGCATATGTGTGTTCACACGGCTGTTTAAAAGTTACTGTCTTAGGTGAGATAGGTTCTAAAAAGCACCTTTAGTATACATTTCATCTATATGTATTTGTTTATTTACACAGTTTTCAATTATATTTATTTATTTATTCCATTTTCTGCTCAGGTCTCTGCAACATTGAGCATGTAATATACCTGTGGAAACCTGAGCAGTGATATGACATTGTATGGATATTATTTCTTTTCACTGTTATTTTATTTGTTTTTTTCTTTACTACCTTTTTCTTCTTTCAATTCTCTAGGATTATTTTTCACACTGTTTTGATTGTATATGCTTGGGTGTCTCCAGAAGTCAAACACGTTTCAGCTCAAGAGGTTTGAGCAGGTTTTCTCTAGGTTTTGCAAATTTTTGAGACTGATGCACTAGTGTGGATGGCTTTGTAAGCATGTTTACATGTGGAACAATGGCAAATAGCATGCATTTTCCAGTTTACAAATTTCTATATGTGCCTGAGTGTTGCGTCCGTCGGTCGCAGATGGCTGCGACCACTCTGCCTTACTTCTTTTTCTCCTCTTTCTTTGGGCAAGATGGCTGCCTCCGGTGCTGAGTGCAGTGGCCTTCTAGAGCGCGAGTGCGCACATCTCCTACGTTCAAATACACGTCATGGCGGGAACCTCGGGGGCGGCCCCACCGCATGATGTCAGTACCTCCGGGTATATCTAGCCTCCGCTTCTGCTACCACCTTGAGTTAGCAAGGAATTTGGTTTTAGCTACTCTGACCGCTCTAAGCCACATGCTTAGATGCTGCTTCACTCCAAGGGCCCCGCTCCTGTAGAAACTCTAGAAACCCGCTTCTCGGGGGTCTCTCGCTTCCAACTACCTTTCGGGGTCATCTCTAACTAAGACAACCGCTCCTCGGGGTCTTTCTCTCTCTTCTACATTTCAGGTTATCGGACCATCAGGAACTTACTTTTCGAGGGACTAGCAGCCATTATATCCTGCACCACAGACCTTCGGTCCCAACTTTCCACCATCAGGAGGATGCCATCATTCCTGTGAGTACCTCTACGATCCAGTGCTCTAGCTCCACCCACCAGCCGCAACGTTACCCGCACTGCGGGCTCCCGCCTATCGTGAACATCTGGGAGAAACTTCACATCTGAGCCTGTTGAACATACTGGCACTTCTTGGATTAGTGCCTTACCTTCCTGCTTTCACCATCTATCTACAGCAGTACAATAAAGCCTCTATCCATACTGTGTCTGCTATCACAGCCTATCGCAGTGGTTCCCCACGGGACCCCTCCCCATGGGCGGAGTCATCTCCATTGCGACCAAGGGTCCACTATGCCACAAACTCAACAGATTGCTAACTCCATGGACTCTGCTCAGCTCGCAGCCCTGCAGTCCATCCCTGGCCTAGCCCAGCAGATCACGGAACAACAAAAGTCTTTGGAGAGCCTAGCTACTGCCTTCAATCACTTACACGCTCAGCCGAACTCTTCAGCTCCTCCTGTGAAGGAATTGCTGTCACCATTGGTAACCCTTAAGACCACTGGACCTTTATCCACACCTACTCGCTTTTCGGGTTAAGCCAAGATGTGCAGATGGTTTGTTAATCAATGAAGCATGCATTTTTCATTACAGCCTACCCTCTTTCCCACTGAAGCTTCAAAGACCACCTACATCCTGTCATTCCTAGAAGGACGAGCCCTGGTACGGGCTTCACCGTTATGGGAATGTGAAGATCCTATCCTGAATGACCTACCAGGATTTCTAAAGCTTTTTAAGTCTGTGTTTGATGACCTGACTCACCAGACAATCGCTGGATCCGCCTTGCTCAACCTTCAGCAAGCCACTTACAGACTTTGCTATTAAATTTAAGGCTCTAGCATCCGAACTACATTTGGACACTGGATGCTTACATGCCATATTCATGGAGGGTCTCAACTCTCGCATAAAGGATGAATTAGTGGCTTGTAACTTGCCTGATACCCTTGAGTCCCTGATGGAACTAGCAGAGAGAATTGACCACCGTATCCGCGATCGTACTCAGGAGGCTAAGAGTCCACGAAAGTCTACAGTGGGGGTTAACCATCCTAAACCTGTGCCTATTGCTTCCAGCTTCCCGTCTGCACCCATAGAGGAGGATGAGCATATGCAACTAGGCCAAAGCCATTTTACCTCTAAGGAGAGACCTTATCACAAGTGCATGGGGTTGTGCATGTACTGTGGCCAATCGGGTCATGCTGTCCACACCTGTTCCATTTGTCTGGGAAACTGACAGGCCTGGGATCTGCAGGAGGACTTCTCCTGGGTCTCACCTCTCCTACTCCTCCATTATCATTACCCATATCTCTGCTTTGCGGAGGTCTAGAATTTCAGACTCTCACTCTCATTGACTCCGGTGCTGGAGGTAATTTTATTCTGAAGCACTTGGTTGAACATCTATGGATTCCTACCACACCAATAGCTAACGCTCTGCTATTGTCATCTATCCATGGAGAATCACTTCCTGGAGAAGTTTCATTGACCACCCAGGCCATCGGCCTGCGCACTGGACTCTACACTCAGAATCAATTTCTTTTCTAGTGTTGGAAAAAGCCATGCATCTGGTATTGGGGCTGCCGTGGCTTCAAGACCATATGCCACAATTTAATTGGGCTACCTTGGAACTGTCCCAGTGGGGACCAGACTGTAATGGTCGGTGTCTTGCTGAAGTTTCACTGCTCATCTGCATGCCCACTACTCCATTATTACCTGGCTTACCTCCACAATACGCCTCCTTCCAGGATGCTTTCTCAAATCAAGCAGCTGATGTTCTTCCACCACACAAAGGGGTAGATTTTCAGAGCCCTGCTCGCCTAAATCCGCCCAAAACCGGGCGGATTTAGGCGAGCAGGGCCCTGCGCGCCGGGAAGCCTATTTTACATAGGCCTCCCGGCGCGCGCAGAGCCCCGGGACTCGCGTAAGTCCCGGGGTTCTCGGAGGGGGGCGTGTCGGGGGCGGGCCCGGTCGTCGCGGCGTTCCGGGGGCGTGTCGGCAGCGTTTTGGGGGCGGGTACGGGGCGTGGCTACGGCCCGGGGGCGTGGCCGCGCCCTCCGTACCCGCCCCCAGGTCGCGGCCCGGCGCGCAGCAGGCCCGCTGGCGCGCGGGGATTTACGTCTCCCTCCGGGAGGCGTAAATCCCCCGACAAAGGTAAGGGGGGGGTGTAGACAGGGCCGGGCGGGTGGGTTAGGTAGGGGAAGGGAGGGGAAGGTGAGGGGAGGGCAAAGGAAAGTTCCCTCCAAGGCCGCTCCGATTTCAGAGCGGCCTTGGAGGGAACGGGGGGAGGCAGCGCGGCTCGGCGCGCGCAGGCTATACAAAATCGATAGCCTTGCGCGCGCCGATCCAGGATTTTAGTGGATATGCGCGGCTCCGCGCGTATCTACTAAAATCCAGCGTACTTTTGCTTGAGTCTGATGCGCAAGCAAAAGTAGGCTGATCGCGCTTCTTTTAAAATCTACCCCAAAGCGTTTGATTGTGCCATAAATCTGAAGCCAAATTCAGAATCTCCAAAAGGAAGAGTTTACCCTCGTTCAGTAGCTGAGACTAAAGCTATATCTATATACATACAAGAAAATCTGCAAAAGGGATTTATCAGACCTTCAAAATCACCTGCTGGTACAGGCTTCTTTTTCGTGGGGAAAAATGATGGCACCTTATGCCCCTTCACCGACTTCAGGGGTCTGAATGAGATTACCATCAAGGACAGGTACCCCCTGCCAATATCTGAACTGTTTGATAGGCTCCAAGGGGCCAAAATATTCTCCAACTTAGACTTAAAAGGAGCTTACAACTTGGTGCGTATTCAAGAAGGAGATGAATGAAAGACTGCTTTTAACACCCATGATGGACACTTTGAATACCTCGTCATGCCCTTCGGTTTAAGTAACATACCCGCTGTTGCGGTCCCTACCGCTCCCCTTCTGTTAGGGCCCAAGCCCGCCTACCTCCGCTTCAGGGATCACTGTGTTCCACCCGCTCCGGACCCCGGGGGCTTCTCTCACTCCACGTGGCAGCCGCCATTATGTGCCTGCTTTTCGTCTGCCTCGCGCGCGTGAGGACGTCCCTCTTGAGCGCCCAGCTCCCGGAAGCCTGGCCCTGCCCGCTCTGCTGACGTCACGCTCAAGTTCCGATATAACCAGCGCCCAAACTCTCTCTCATCGCCTTGCAACGAGGTTCACAACTCCATAGTTGTTCTTAGTTGTGTTCCTGGTGATCTTCACGTATCCTGCCTCCGACTCCGGTTTGCCTCTGACTCCGCTTCAGCCTGCCGTCTGCCTCCGACTCCGGTTTGCCTCTGACTCCGCTTCAGCCTGCCGCCTGCCTCCGACTCCGGTTTGCCTCTGACTCTGCTTCAGCCTGCCGCCTGCCTCCGACTCCGGTTTGCCTCTGACTCCGCTTCAGCCTGCCGCCTGCCTCCGACTCCGGTTTGTCTCTGACTCCGCTTCAGCCTGCAGCCAGCCTCTGACCCCGGCCTGCTTCCGACTCCGCTTCAGCCTACAGCCAGCTTCAGACTCCGGTTTACTACAGACTCCACTTCGGCCTACAGCCTGCTTCAGACTCCGGTTTGCTACAGACTCCGCTGCCGCCCACTGCCCTGCCTTCAGCCGGCCCTCGGACCTGTGCAGCCGGTCCCCTTCCTTCTGGGTACCTTGGACTTCCTTTCTCCTCACTCTGGTCCCGGCCTATGCCTATCTCAGCCACTGGACTTTCTGTCTCACTCCCAAGTCCCGAGGTCCCGGGACCCTACGGGCTCCTCCCTGGTGGTCCCTAGTTCCTGGGTGAACTCCTCCGACTTGTGGCTCTGCCTCTCGGCCTACCCTGCCTCCCTAGGTAAGCCAGCCCAAGGGTCCACTATCTCTCCAGCAGTGTCCAACTGCAACACCCGCAGTCTTTCAAAATATGATGAACGACATCTTACGGGACTTACTGTATCAATGCGTAGTAGTATATCTCGATGATATACTGATCTTTTCTCAAGATCTGCAAAGTCATCAGGAGGATGTTAAGAAAGTCCTAAGATGCCTGCGTGAGTACCAACTTTATGCAAAGCTTGAGAAGTGTGGATTCCACAAAGAAGCTGTACCCTTTCTGGAATACATTGTTTCTAAGAATGGTTTTCAAATGGACCCCAATAAACTTGAGAGTATCTGGGACTGGTCTCAATCCACAGACCTGAAGGCATTGCGTCGCTTCTTGGGATTCACCAATTACTACCAATCCTTTATTAAAAACTATTCATCATTGACAGTCCCTCTAACTGCTATGACCAAGAAGGGAGCCAACCCAGCCAATTGGTCTCCAGAAGCCATCTCAGCCTTCCTGATGCTCAAAAAGGCTTTTCAAAAGAAGCCGTGTCTCTGCCACCCTGACCCACACCATCCTTTCATTGTGGAGGTCGACGAATCCAACGTTGGTGTGGGGGCAGTTCTAAGTCAGTACAGTGAATCCAATGTGCTCCATTCTTGCTCCTTCTTTTCTAGACGATTCTCGTCTACTGAGAGAAATTATGGGATAAGAGATGAGGAGCTTCTCACAATCAAGCTAGCTTTTGAAGAGTGGCATCCCTGGATAGAAGGTGCACAACAACAAATAGTAGTATACACCGATTACAAGAATCTAGAGTACCTTCAACATGCCCAACGACTCAACCACCGGCAAGCAAGATAGTCGCTGTTTTTCAACTGATTCCACTTCCTTCTGAAGCACCGTCCGGGAGAGAAGAACACTCGTGCTGATGCCCTATCACGATCCTTCTCACCTCAGGATGTGCTTTCGATCCCGAAAGAGTGGTCCTCGCAGCCACCCACATGGTACCTGCCGGGAAGATGGTGGTGGCCAGAAGTTTAAGAAAAAAAATTGTTGAAATGGGCACACGATTCCCATATGGCAGGCCATCCAGGACAAAGTTGAACTCCAGCTATGTTGCAAAGATATTATTGGTGGCCAACCATGAAGAAGGATGTACAAGCATACGTGGGTTCCTGCACTGTCTGTGGCATGCAAAAGCCATCACCCGGGTGTCCTTGGGGCCTATTACAGCCTCTACCATCACCGGATGAACCATGGACACATATCACTATCGATTTTATAGTAGACCTGCCATCATCCAACGGCAATAACACCATATGGGTTACGGTCGACCGTTTCTCTAAAATGGACACTTTGTAGCATTGTGTGTGTACACACGACAAGTGCAAATAAATTCTTTTTGGTCAAAATTCATAAAGTGTATTTTATTTCTTCTCAATTCAGCAACTCCACTTAGTAGAACACAGTATTGTAAGCAAATCCCCCAAAACGGACCCATGTTTAGCCAGTCTGGCTGCTTCGGGAGGGATAGCAATTTTTAACAACAAACAATCTGTGTCTCAAACTTGTACAGGAGCTACACTAACTGCACTAACCACATCCTCTGGCAATAAATTCCAGAGCTTTATTGTGCGTTGAGTGAAAAAGAATTTCACCGACCAATGGCACCGGTAGCCCCTGTGACATAGTAAGGTCAAAGGCTATCAGCGCCATTTTGAATACCTGCAGCCATTGGCGTGAGTGCAGGAGATGGCTCCCGGATCCCCCTCTGGACCACCAGGGACTTTTGGTAAGTCTTGGGGGGGTCAGGAGGGTAGGGGATAGTAGTTAATTCAATTTTACCTGGGAAACGTATAAGAATGAACGCAGGATCGTATCAGGGGCCCCCCTTGTCGAATGCAACGTATCTGCCCCCCAACAAATACAAATACCGAATGCAACATATGCCATCCCTCTGCACATCCCTAGTACCTTCTCCATCGCAACTATATATTTTTTGGGATGCGGCAACCAGAATTGTACACAGTATTCAAGGTGCGGTCTCATCATGGAGCGATATAGAGGCATTATGACATTTTCCGTTTTATTAACCATTCCCTTTCTAATAATTCCTAACATTTTGTTTGCTTTTTTGACTGCTGCAGCATACTGAGCTGACGATTTTAAAGTATTATCCACTATGATGCCTAGATCTTTTTCCTGGGTGGTAGTTCTTAATATGGAACCTAACATCGTGTAACTACAGCAAGAGTTATTTTTCCCTATATGTAACACCTTGCACTTGTCCACATTAAATTTCATCTGCCATTTGGATGCCCAATCTTACAGTCTTGCAAGGTCCTCCTATAATGTATCACAATCCACTTGTGATTTAACTACTCTGAATAATTTTGTATCATCCGCAAATTTGATAACCTCACTCGTCGTAATCCTTTCCAGATCATTTATATATATATTGAAAAGCACTGGTCCAAGTACAGATCACTGAGGCACTCCACAGTTTACCCTTTTCCACTGAGAAAAGGGTAATCTTACTCTGTTTCCTGTCTTTTAACCAGTTTTTAATCCATGAAAGGACATCACCTTCTATCCCATAACTTTTTTGTTTTCTTAGAAGCCTCTCATGAGGGACTTTGTCAAACGCCTTCTGAAATGTCACCTGACACACCCACACAAGCCCAGACCACCTGGAAGAGGTCTTGGAGGGAGCTCTTTGAAGGGGGGTACTGTTGCATCCATTGGTCGCAGACGGCTGCGACCGCTCTGCCTTACCTCTTTTTCTCCTCTTTCACTCTCTTTGGGCAAGATGGCTGTGGTGCCGAGTGCAGAGGGTCTCGGCGTTTCCAAACCAGCATGGGTGTCCCCATCCACCATCTCCTATGCTCAAATACATGTCATGGCAGGAACCTTGGGGGCGGCCCCATCGTATGACATCAGTACCTCCGGGTATATCTAGCCTCTGCTTCCGCTACCACCTTGAGTTAGCAAGGACTTCGGTTTTAGCTACTCTGACCGCTCTAAGCTGCACGCTTAGATGCTGCTTCACTCCAAGGGTCTTGCTCCTGTAGAAGCTTTAGATACCCACTCCTCGGGGGTCTCTCACTTCCAACGACCCTTCGGGGTCCTCTCTAACTAAGACAACCGCTCCTCGGGGGTCTTTCTCTCTCTTCTAAATTTCAGGTTATCGGACCATCGGGTACTCGCTCCTCGAGGGCCTACCAGCCATTATATCCTGCACCACGGACCTTCGGTCCCAACTTTCCACCATCAGGAGGACAGCATCATTCCTGTGAGTACCTCTACAATCTGGTGCTCCAGCTCCACCACCAGCCGTGACGTTACCTGCACTGTGGGCTGTAGCCTATTGTGAACATCTGGGTGAGGCTTCGCATCTGAGCCTTTTGAACATACTGCACTTCGTGGATCAGTGCCTTACTTTCCTGCTTTCACCATCTATCTATAGCAGTACAATAAAGCCTCTATCCATACTGTGTCTGCTATCCGAGTTCAGCCTATCGCAGTGGTTCCCCACCGGGCCCCTCCCCATGGGCGGAGTCATCTCCATTGCAACCAAGTGTCCACTATGCCACAAACTCAAAACTGAGTAGGAGAAATGAAAGATATATAATTTTTTAGTAAGTGTACCTGACTAAAAGAAGCCAAAGGTAGGTAGTTTTTTAGTGTGTGTTCTTGACTAATAGAAAAGTAGACATTTTTATCTCTATTTCCCACCCACTCCTAAACTCAAACACTTTTTTTATTTATAGACTCTTATCCCATTTAAGAGGACAAGAGACATTTTCATAGCAAAAATCAATCAGGTTTTTATCTAAAACAAGGGAGTGAACCAACTCTTTTCAATGGATTAATTTTTGTACCCTTATAGGTCAATGCCAAATTAATACTGGAACCAGTATTGAAAAGCTACTCAGTCGGCTAAGTAGGACTTATCCATATAAGTGGCAGCTTCTGAATATCCAGTTATGTTCAGTAGCTGTCACTTAGCTGGGTAAGTATTTATGTGGCTAAGTAGATAATCAGATATCTTGAGGGTGGGCAATGGGCGATTTAAGGTGGGGCAACTTGTTTGATTATCTTAACAATTATTGTCTATACCATCTCCAAAACTTGTTCAATTAGATGAAACCTGTGAGAAGTTATTCTATGGACAAGGTCCTCTACTTTGGAATGTTCTTCCATTAAAATTAAAAGAAGAGATCTCCGTGCTGAAATTTAGAAAAATTCTTAAAGCCTATTTGTTCACTCAGGCAATTACAGGTACATAGCTTTAGGGTATCCTCAAACAATTTTAAGCATGTCTATTAAGTAGTCCTTAATTAATACTTTGCTATTTTTAGAAATTAAAGTATTGTTTTAATTTTATTTTATGTTATTATTGTTTTATTTTTTGTTTATGTATGATTATAATTTTAGGTATGTGTTCTGTTAACTGCATAGAAATTTTTTGATATGCAATATAAAAAAAAATTAAATATATAAATAACCAGATAAATACCTGTATTCAGCCTTATCCAGTTAAGTTAACTGAATAAGTTAGACCTGCTCAATAGAAGATCTAACATTACCTGGATATTACTTATCCAGTTAACTAGCACTTATCCGGTTATATTCAGTAGCATATCTATGCTATAACTATCCGGTTATCTAGTTTATCTATGATATAACATATCCAGATAACTTAGAAGGAATATTCAGTAGCATATCTATGCTACTGAATATTCAGTAGCATATCTATGAATATTCAGTAGCATATCTATGCTACTGAATATTCCTTCTAAGTTATCTGGATATGTTATATCTAGATAAACTAGATAACCGGATATCTTTGACTACTGGGTCCATTAAATACACCATATACATTTAAAGGACTTTATGCACTCCTACTCCCACAGCAACCTAAATTAACTAAGAACTCAATAATATTAAGATGCAGAAAGGAGTCCAACAGTGAGATGGGGCATCTTTCAGTCATTAGTACTGAGTTTCACATATATGATTGTCTACCAGCTGTTGAGTGATTGTTCATGGTGCAAAGTGCTCCTAACTTTTAGAGAATGAGTTTGATCTCTGGAGGTTCAGGCTACAGTGGCAGACCTGGGGGAGATGAGGGAGGCAGAGAGGTATATAAAGGAGACCTGCAAGTATATAGTAACAACATCCCAACTGCAGTCTGGCAACTGCTGTGCTGCTTTGGAGAAGCAAGTTCATTTGGACAGAGAGCATTACCTTCATATAGCAGGAAGAGATCCTGAAGATAGAACCTGCTTTCCAGGTGATGCATTAACCTCTCACACAAAGATCTTCATGGGCTTGTGCCCAGGAAGGAAAGCTTAAGTTGGCCATCATAGTTGATGATTATTTGGAATGTAGATATATGGGTGACTGTTGTGACAAGAACTCATCCTAAAAATGTTTTAGAAATATATCCAAAGCAGGAAGTCTGTGAGGGAGTCAGTTGGACCATTAGATGACTGAGGTGTTAAAAGGACATAAAGGGAAGAGGAATCAGAAAACCATAGCAAAAAGACTATTAATTCTTTGTTTCAGTGTTTACTGAAGAGGATATTGGGGAGATATCCATGCTGGAAATGGTATTTAATAATAATGATTTGGAAGAACTAAACAAATCACAGTGAACTTGGAAGATATATTTGGGCAGATTGGTAAAGAGAAACAAATTGTCTGGACCAGATGGTTTATACCCCAGAATTCTAAAAGAACTAAAAAATGAAATTGCAGATCTAATACTAATAATTTGTAATCTATCATTAAAATTGTCAATTGCACCTGAAGATTGGCAAGGGAGGGGTAGGGTGGCAATGTAACACTGATCATTAATAAAAGGCTCCAGGTGTAATCCAGGAAACTATGGACTGGTGAAGCAGATTATAGTGCTAGAAAAAAATCATAGAAAATATTCTATGAACTATGAAAGACATAGTTAAATGAGATACAGCTACGTTTTTTGAAGGGGTTAATAGACATTTGGATAATGTTGAGCCAGTGGATATTTTATATCTGGATTTTTAGTGGCATTTGATAAAATCCCCCATAGAGACTCCTGAGAAAACTAAAAAAATCATGGGATAGGAGGGAATGCCCTATTCTGGATTGCAAACTGATTAAAAATAGGAGTTGGAGAAAAGGACTAAATTGTCATTTTTTTCAGTTGAGAAAGGTAAATAGTGGAATGGCAAAGCAATCTGTATTGGAATCTATACTTTTAAATATAATTTAAATGATCTGGAAAAGGGAACAATGAGTAAAGTGATCAACATTATTTTGTGTTGTTAATTCACAAATGAATTGTGAGAAGTAGTTGGAGGACCTTTTGAGATTAGAAGACCTATCATCTAAATGGCAGACAAAATTTTATGTGGAATAGGACAAAATGATGCACTTAGGGAAAATAAACCTACATTGTAGTTACACAAAGTTAGGTTCCATATTAGAACATACAAACCAATGACAAATATTTAGGGGAAGATTTTAAAAGGGTTATGAGCGTAATATACGCGTGTAACCCTTTTAAAAGCCTCCTGCACGTGCCGAGCCTATTTTGCGTAAGCTTGGCGACGCGCGCAATCCCCGGGACACGCATATGTCCCGGGGCTTGAAAAAGGGGGTGGGGTGTGGGTGGGGCAGGCCGGGGGCGGGACAGGGGCAGGGCCGGAACCTCTAGGCACAGCGACCATTTACCACTGTGCCCTGGATCTCGGGCCGGCCATCGCTGGCACACGCAACCTATGCCTGCCCGGTACTAAAAAGAATTAAACCATTCCTTCACTTTCAAGACTTCAGATCAATCCTCCAAGCCATAATATTCTCCAAGATAGATTATTGCAACTCTATCTTGCTAGGTCTCCCTTCATCATCCATCAAACCTCTTCAGATGCTCCAGAACACGGCAGCCAGAATCCTGACAAACTCCAGAAGAAGAGACCACATCTCGCCTAGTCTCAAAAATTTACACTGGCTACCAATTCACTTCAGAATTCTACACAAGTCCATCACCATCATCCATAAAACCATCCATTCCCAAGCCCCTCTTAACCTCCAAATCCCCCTCAGACTACAATCCTCATCCAGACCCATCAGAGAAGCCTACAGAGGTTCCCTGTTTGTTCCCCCTACCAAATCTACACACCATCTAGCATTCAGAGATCGGGCCTTTTCTACAGCGGGACCTTCTCTATGGAATACCTTACCCCCTGATCTCAGACAGGAACCATGTTTATTAATATTCAGAAAAAGGCCTAAGACTTGGTTATTCAAACAAGCCTTTCCCGAGTCCAACTGATTCGCCACAACAACTATTAAGAGACCTTTCAGCACAATGTAAATAATTATTACTGTAAAGTTATTCTTGTCTCTTTCCTCCTCCATTTCCAGCAACCCTGTTTTAATGGAATTTTTGTTCCTCTCCACTTGTTAAATTTTCAAGGTTATTGCACCCCCGTTACCTGTAAACCGGCATGATATGATTGTATCATGAATGCCGGTATAGAAAAGCTCTAAATAAATAAATACATTAATAAATAAACAAACAAAAAAACAAACTGAAAAATTAAAGGTAAGGAGGGTTTAGGAAGGGCTGGGGGGGGCGGGTTAGGTAGGGGAAGGGAGGAGAAGGTGTGGGAAGCGGAAGGAAAGTTCCCTCTGAAGCTGCTCGATTTCGGAGCCACCTCGAAGGGAACGGAGGAAGGCTGCACGGCTCGGCATGCGCAAGTTGCACAATTGTGCACCCCCTTTTGTGAGTGCCGACCCTGGACTTTATAACATGTGTGCACAAATCTACACCTGCGCGTAGTTTTTAAAATCTTGCCCAAAGGAACTTTTGGATTTGAAAACCTTTGAGGAATAGTCACAACCCCTTTCAAAATAACATAGAGAGACCAAATTTTATGAAAGGAAGCAGTATTTTTATTTTTGTGAGCTGTTATCCATCAAGTGATAAATCAAGTCTGTTCTAACCTGCACTTTAGAGCAAGAAGGAGTAGTGCTATCTCACCATACTCATGCTGTTTCGCATCAAGCCAGGAGGGGGGAAAGGGTGGAGGGCTGGGTGGGACTTATAAATCAGAGACCTGCACATGACATGTCTTTACATTTTTATTTCATGTTTATTTATTTATTTATTTATTAGTTTTTTTATACCAGTGTTCGTAAAGGAACATCACGCCGGTTCACATTATAACAAAAAGTATTGAAAAAAGTATTGAAATCATTAATATAAAGTTGAAATCATTAATATAAAGTGATACAAAGTTTGCATATTACTGATAGTGTGTTTACATAGGCGATCAGGTATATCAAAGATATGCTCCTCTATAGGACTGGGTTAATTAATCTTTTCTGCTGAGTCCCCGTGCACTATGTTTATGTTCTTATTCTTTGCATTGGAGGCATTGTTGACCTTAAGATAAATTGTATAGTGTATTCTCATTCTGTATTTGTAATTTGTGGTTTCTAACAAATTTCTAATTATAAAAAAATAAGTTACAAACCAGGAAAATGATATGGGTGTCATTGAGGGCAGTACTTTGAAAACTTCAATTCAGTGTGCCATGATAGTCAGGATACAAAAGGAATATTAGGAATTATTAGGAAAGGAATGGAGAATGTCATAATATCTTTGTATTACTCCATGGTGAGACTTCACCTAGAGTACTGTGTGCAGTTCTGGTCTCTGCATCTCAAAAAACTGGAAAAGGAACAGAGAAGGGTAACCAAAATGATAAAGGAGATGGAGCAACTCCCTATAAGGAAAAGCTAAAGAGGTTAGGGCTGTTTAACTTTGTGAAGAGATGGTTAAGGGTTGATATGATAGAGTTTTATAATATCATGAGTGGAATAGAACAGGTAAATATGAATTTGTTATTTACACTCCATAAAGTTAGTAAGTAGCATTTTTAAAACAAATTGGAGTAAATTATTTATCACTCAGTGCACAATTAAACTCTGGAATTCACTGCCAGAGGATGTGGTAAAGGCAGTTAGCATAGGTGGGTTTAAAAATGATTTTACAAGCTCCTGAAGAAGTCTATAAGCTGTCATGAACCAGGTAAATATGGGGAAGCTACTACTTATCCTTGGGCATTAGCAGCATAGGATATATCTACTGTTTGGGATCTTCTCAGTGTGGTTACTCAGGTGCAGCCATGAGTTGGGAAGCAGCCAGCCAGTAGTACAATAAAAGAGGACAAACTCTAGGTGATTCCACACAAACTCTTTATAAGTAAAACCAAAAGTACAGTGCAGAGGCCTCTTACCTTGTCAGTCTCACTACACAACAATCCAATATATGCAGTTCTTATTTGGCTAGCTTCCCACCTTCTCTCTGGGGCCTCCTCAACATTCTGGGCCCTGCCTTCTTATCCAGGGCTGCAGGGATCCTTCCTGGCCCAGGGAAGGCTCTTAAAGAGGACAGGGCCAGATAGCTGTGGTTGGCAATTTAAAGTGTTCTAAGGAGGTTTCTTATACACTCCCTCACAGCCAGGTAGTTGTGACCTAGATCGGTTACTGCTGGAAACAGGATATTGAGCTTGATGGCCCCTCATTCTGACCCATTTCGGCATTTCTTCTGTTCTTATATGTTTTTCCTTGTGGAATTTTGCATTTGCAAAGCCATTCCCAAAAATTATGAAAAATCTCTAATGATCTAAATAATCATGGAAATCAGCTCATTAGTGACAGATTTCAGAGTATCAAAATTATTTGGTGAATTTTTAAAGCCTGACGCGCGCCAAAACAAGAAGATACATGAACAAGTCAGGCCGATGCACGCAGACCGGATTTTATAAGCCGCCCGTGTACGCGTGAATCTCCCACTGCACAAATAAAATGTTTAGACAAAGGGTTGGTGCATGGGCATGGTCTGGTGGGCCATGGACGTTCCAGAATTCAGAATTGAAATTTGTGGACATATGTAAGCACAATGGCACGCAACAGGGTTCCCTGCTGTGTAACTTTACTTCGGCTGTGGTTGATGTGTAAGTTTTAAAACAATAACATTTAGGCAATTCACTGGGGTTTTAAAGGTCAGGGCTAACAGGCAGGAAGAGAGGCTTTTAAAATAGGGGGTGGGGGGTGGAATTAGAAGTCCTATCCCTGCACTGGATGAAATGGGAATGAACTGGGAAAATGGTGAATGGCATCGGCATATGACCCTTTAAAATGTCCTTAGTTACACGGTAGATATGGGATTTGCACGCACATGTGCGTCTCCATTTAAAATAGAGCACACATGTACATGCATGCAGGCTATTTTAAAACTTACACGCATATATGTGTGTGTATGTTATAAAATGACTGCATCCCAAGGTGTGGGACGATGAGCCCATGCACATGTGCACCCATATGCCTATTTAAATGTTACCGTCCCTGTGTGGAAAAATCACACAGTGGTGATGTTCCATTAATCTTATCTACTGCTTAGAAAGGTGTAATTAAGAATTTTTACAATAAAGTCTGCAATTTGATGCAGTCATTTTAGCAACCAAAATCCACATAAGGCCAGTTAAATATTATTTATATGATCTGGCACCATGAGAAAAAATTTGTGCTGTACCAGCTCATTCCCACAAACCCACTCACAAGTTACTGCATTGATCTCCTTGTATTTGCTCTGGCAGTAAGCCTAATGATGCTGGAATTGAAACATTGTTCTCTTTATTGGGAATGTAAATAAATTGCTCTGCATTATTGAATCTATTGATTTTATTTGATGTTCTTCAGTGAATTGGAGGTCAAGGTGTCTTTTCTTTTTTGCTGTGTGCATCAGGGATCAGCTCAGTTTTTTTTTCTCTCTGTTTTGCTTTATCAGATCTTTTTTTTATAATGGCAGCATTTTCTTAAACTTTGTTTTAAAATGCACATATGCATTCCAAGTGAGATGACGGCATGGAAAAAGCTCCAAAATGCATTATACAGCATTGGGTAGCTGCCCAATGTAATATATATATATATATATATATATATATATATATATATATAATGGATTGCATACCAGTGCTGGTGCCACCCCAGAAGAGGAAGGAAGTACATCAGGATAGGAATCAAACTCACACTGAGGATAACTTTGAAGCACCTGCATGTAGTAGCACTAGCATATATGTGTATGTGGCCTCACATAGTTTTACCATAGTATTTTATAACATATGTGTATCACATACATGCATTTTAAAAAATATGCGTATGTTTACCAACATGCAAATGCATGCAGTGCTTGGAAGCCACATATTTCAATTCATTGAATACACATATTTTAACCTCCATTTAAAAAATGTACGTGCATATATTTTATGTGCAAAAATAATGTACGACTTGCTAGCATAAAGTTGGGAGTTATACGCGTGCATCAATGTATTTTAAAACATATGCGCATTAGTGAAACTACCAGTTTAATCAATTAGTCCACCAATTTGTCCAGTCTTTTCCCAGGTCATCAAGACCCTCCTAGTTCTTCATCCTAAATTCCCCCCATTTCAACCAGACCTCTCACCCAGTCACTACTACAAAATAAACACATTTAAAATCACTCACGCCAGATAATTAGCAGGTGTAGAAATATGTGAGTAAGTTGGAACATGTAAATACTTAAGAGACTTTTAAAATAGCAACATGTGAATGTAACTGTGATCCCACATGAGAATGCCCTTAGATTGTCCTTTTATTGCGTACGTATAATATGCTCACAAAAGAAAAAATACATGTATTTTAGACTTTTATAAAATGCGGACTATGTGAATTGAGGCTACTTATTAATTTTATAATAGCCTGCACAAAGTAGATGGCAAATACACACATAGTTATCACCAATTTTCAAAGCAAACTTACATGTACAAGTTTGCTTTGAAAATTATCCCACCAAAACAACCCTCATACAATTACACCTGCTAATTTGCAAATTTTCAGGAAAATTTACAAACATAGGTTTGAAAATGCAAAGTATGCACGTATCCCAGTTCCACCTCCAGGAACACCTCTGCATGTTTAGAAAACATATGCACATGCAGGACATATGTGAGGATGTTCAATTTCTGTTTCAATTTATTATTTGATTTATCGCATTTCAAACAAAAATAAAAAATGATGTACAATAACAGGCGTAATATGATAATGGTAAAAAAAACAGATAAACATCAATCAAACTAAACCTTGATAACAACAAATATAAAGCAATTAAAATATATGTTTACCCATATATCAGGTGGGCAATTTTTAAACAGACCTTTTCTCCAATAAAGCACTTGTTTTACCCAGGAAATGCCTTTTAAAATTATTTGGGCTATATGCAGGCTGTCTGTGATACCACGAAAGGAATACTGAATGTGACAGCCAGGTTCCCTGTGTCCTCCTACCTTAATTCCCATATCTTAAATCACTCCTCAGCATTCCAAACTTTGGAGATGGTTAATTATGGAGAAAGATAGCAGGCATGAATAAGCATTGTCTGACTGACAACACACTGCATGCTACTGTGAATTGTTAATATAGGAATCGAAATGCAAAGATTTTATCTAGCTGACTTTGAGAGGTTGCTGAACAAACCTTGAAGTTTGAAATTTCTCCACAGCAGACCAGCTAAATTTTGTATAGGCAAATTGTATCCTGCACAAAATTAAGTCAAACAAAAACAGGTAGTACTACTACTCAGAGTTTTTATTTAGTGCTGACTAGAGTTACGCAGGTTACTCTAGTCAGCAAAATAGGAGACTTAAATTTAACCAGACAGCTTTGCACAGTTAATTTTAGACCAATATACAGCCCAACTTTATTCGTGCTGAATATTGGTACAAAGTTAACTCTGCAAAGTTGTCCAATTATCTTTAACCACACACAGTGGACTGCATACCAGACTTGCAACTAATAGGGGACTGACAGGAAAGCACTGGAAAAGCAGCAGATTGCAATCAAAGACTACAGTAAGCCTGTGTGAGGTGCTTCTCAATTTCTTTGGGAACTGCTCTTTTAATTTCAGTACTAGCTGAGATGAATCTTCCTTACAAACGATGCTATGATATTTCTGTGCTATTTGATGAGTGATGATTATGAACTATTTCCGCTTAAAACACTTTCTCATATGGGCTGCAATCCATAGGAAGTCGGATTTAGCAGCCAGAAACAGATTCCCTGATATTCTAAGAGCAAAAGAGCAGAGTAATACAGACTGTGCTGACTGTAGTGAACAATTTTCTCCTCACTAGTTGACACAGAATACACAGGCAGGTCTGACCCTCACTCCTGTAACAAATCCCTGGATTTCAGCAGAGAGAAGGCATAATAAGGTACACATAGTCACATTTACTCTGTCATTGAGTGGACATATGTACTGTTGAAAAGCTGGTTCAAGTGTTTGGACAAATCTAAGGTTATGCTACAATACTCACCTTAAGTTGATCAGATTATGTTGACTTGCTGCATTTTACACATTATTGCACTGAGCAACAGTATTGCAGTTCACAGAGAGGAGCAGCTGGAAGCTGATCTTCCAGTTCCATCTGCTAGAGTCCAGGAAAATACAAAAAGGGATAATCAGGTTTGTAAATAAGTCCAAAAAATATGTTTTGCTGTAAGAAATATTTATATTTTGTGTGCCTCCCAACCACATAAGAAACTAGTGTTATTAAAGAGCATGACACAATGTATGGAGGCAATTTTGAATAGCTCATGTAGTTAAAAATTATTCATGTACTTTCATTGCACATACTTTGTAACTAAGGCCTAGATTCATTATTTTGTGATAAATATAGCAAAACTAGTCCCTGCGATTAAAAAGGGGTGTTGGGGGGGGGGGGGAGAGAGAGAGAGGAAAGCACCTCTGTAGAGGCTCAAAAAAAAGTTAACTGTTTATACCACTGTAAGAGAGGGCACTAATAACTAGGGATGTGAATCATGTGCCCGATCGTCTTAATGATCGAAATTGTCTGGCAGGAGAAGAAAATCATGTTTGGCACGATTTTTTAGTTAAAAAAATCGGTTTTTTCCGATTAGTGCGCACTAACGGGAGTTAGTGCGCGCTAACAGGAAGTTAGCGCGCACTAACCATTGTTAGTGCGCACTAACAGAAAATGTTACAATTTGACACTTTTCAGGTCAGTTAAGGTCAGTTTAAGAATGAATATGTATTCCTGTTGGCTGCCCTCTTATTTATTCATGTTACCAAGGCTCCCACTGACAGTATATGGGGGATGGGAAATGGAAACAGTTAGTAGCTTGACAAAAAAAGTAATGTGATCAGTCAATGTGACTAGAACTTGTGCCCTATCCCTGATTCCGGGAGTGTTGTGATCTTCCTGCATGCAGTGCCGTATCCCTGATACTGGGAGTGTTCTGATCTTCCTGCATGCAGTGCCCTATCCCTGATACCAGGGGTGTTGTGATCTTCCTGCATGCAGTGCCCTATCCCTAATACCAGGAGTGTTGTGATCTTCCTGCACACAGTGCCATATGCCTGATAATGGGAGTGTTGTGATCTTCCTGCACACAGTGCCCTAACCCTGATACCGGGAGTGTTGTGATCTTCCTGCATGCAGTGCCCTATCCCTGATACCAGGGGTGTTGTGATCTTCCTGCATGCAGTGCCCTAACCCTGATACCGGGGGTGTTGTGATCTTCCTTCACTCAGTGCCCTATCCCTGATACCGGGGGTGTTGTGATCTTCCTGCATGCAGTGCCCTAACCCTGATACCGGGAGTGTTGTGATCTTCCTGCATGCAGTGCCCTATCTCTGATACCAGGGGTGTTGTGATCTTCCTGCATTCAGTGCCCTATCCCTGATACTGGGAGTGTTGTGATCTTCCTGCACACACTAGTGCCCTAACCCTGATACTGGGAGTGTTGTGATCTTCCTGCATGCAGTGCCGTATCCCTGCTCAGTGCAAGAAGATCACAACACCCCCCGGTATCAGGGTTAGGGCACTGTGTGCAGGAAGATCACAACACCCCCGGTATCAGGGATAGGGCACTGAGTGAAGGAAGATCACAACACCCCCAGTATCAGGGTTAGGGCACTGTGTGCTGGAAGATCACAACACTCCCAGTATCAGGTATAGGGCACTGTGTGCAGGAAGATCACAACACTCCCAGTATCAGGGATAGGGCACTGTGATTAATAGTGTTTCAGTGCTTAAACTTTTTTCTAAAACCAAACTGATGTTGATCAATTAACAAATGAGCATCTTAATAACCTGATAATTGTTTTAACTCAACTGATTCAATCAGTTAGTGATGAAAAAGAGGGAGGATATTGGTCTGTAATTTAGGATATTGGAAGGATCTGAATTCTTTTTAGGTTTTGGATGAATGGAAGCTTGTTTTTAAACTTGTAGGAAGTGAGCCTAGATTAATTATTTGAGCTATTACTATTGCAATATCATCTTTCAGATTTTTTTAACAACATTGTAGGACAATCATTGAAAGGATATGATACTGGATTCATCTTCTGAAAGAGTTTTGCATTTTAATTCAGTGGGAGCAATTTCATGTTTATGTTTGACTTTCAAATTTGCAACATTGTGAATATTAGTTATTTTTGTTCACGTGGTCAAGACAATTTTGTCACCATGATCAGGTCATGTTCTTGAGATGGGAATCTCAGGATTTCTTCCCTAGTAGCTTACACTTCCATCTGGGGATAAATGGTGTTAGCAAGTGGGATTTCCTTCCCTACTCCCCCATAAAATCCAAAAATATATAGAACTATAAACAGGGCTGGCAGTAATCTATGAATTTTATTAAATTACACAACAATATCTTCCTACAAGATACTAAATAGCACATTTAACTTGTTGGGATATTAATCCCCCACAGGACATCACCATTCAAATAATAATAATAATAATAATGAACCTTTTGTGCTCCTTTTGTTCCCTTGCAGATATCTTCCTCTTTTCACCTTCCTCCTACTGTGATTCACAACTCACACATGTGTAGGAATGAAACCAGTCTTGTGGATGCTGCAAATTGTATAAGAGGAGAGGAATTGTTGTGTCTAAGCCAACCATTAACCACAGGATTTCTCTGCTTGCTGTCTGTGCCCTACTGGCCAGGTCTCCATCCCTCCTGGCAGAAGCTGAGCCATGCCACTTGGCCCACAATGTTTCCTGCCGGACCAGATTCCCTCCTCTATATTTGGTTTGCGGCTTCCTTGGGGGACCAAAGCTCTGCCTCTGCTTTGCCACTAGGTTCCACACTAGTAGCCCAAATCTCCACCGCTGCTGGATCCCTAGCCTTAGACTAAGATATCTTTCAGCGCACTGCCACTGAGTTCCCACTCCACCGGATCAAAGCTGGTTCACCACTCCACGACTGCTACTGCTGCAGAGTCCCAATGTTTCTCCCTGGCTGGGAATTTTCCATGTCCAATAATTGCAGCTTTGCTAGCCCTGTGACTTGCCCTTCTGCCCCCCCCGGCTGGGAGAGTTTTCTTTGCTCAGTGAATCATTCTGCATGGCAAAGTTCAGAGCCTGCATTCAGCTCTTCCTTTTTCATTTTAAACAAATGCACATCCCTAGTAGTTATAGCAACTTATTCTTGGCTGTGTGACCTCGCCACCTTGTTAGAGCAGAGGCAGGGCTGGAGGCAGCAGGCAGCAGCAGCAGGAGCTCTCTCCTGAGAGAGGAAACTACCGCTCAGTTTCCCTCACTTCTGATCCAGCTTTTTCCCCCTTCCCTGATGAATGCAGGCTTTTCTTTTCTTCCTCCTTTCCTGGTTGCTTGCTGCTGCTTTTTTTCTGTAGGCTACTCACCAGCCAGGGTACTGTTGCTGCCTCAGAAAGGTAAGGCTCCTTTTTTGCCATCTTTTTAGAAGCACCTTATGGAGTAGCAAGGACTGCTCTTCTCCATGCTGAGTAATAATTTGTGCATAGGGAGAGAGAGCAGGGCAGCAACCAAAGAGGAAAGTTTGTCTTAGGCACAGTAGCTGCTCCTTGCCCCAGTGTGGTTTGGGTGTGACCTCCCTTGCAAGCTCAGGCAGATGTAGCAGCAGCGCCTCAGCTTTTTCCACTCAAGCTGAACTGCTGCTTTTCTGAGGGAACCCAGGCTCTGGTTTTCTCATATTTCTGCCATTGCAGTTTTTTTTTTTTTGTTTGTTTTTTTAAACTTCTAGATTCCCCTCTGCCCTTGCTAGCCTTAGGGCTGCAAAAGCTGCTTCCCAAATGGGAAATAAAGGTTTTTCTCTGAGGGTTCATTTTCTTTCTTTTGGAGTTTTGTTTCTGTGTCTGAAACCCCATACTGAAACATGCCAAGGAAGGGACAAAAAGGGGTGAAGGAGGAAACTCCTACACTTTCTTTAAAAGGTGGCAAAGAGACAGCTCAGGAGAATGAACCTCTTTCCATTCACACCAACCTTGCTGGCTAAGGAGTCCGGTGAGGGAACTTGCCGTCCTCCCTTGCCCTGCACTCGCAGACAATCTCATAGGCTAGCCCCAAAACCAAAGCAGAAAGAGGCACATTTTCCTTCTGTCCCCTTTAAGACTGAAGAAGGGGGTAATTATGCTGTTTAAAGCCCCCCTGAGAGGCCCAAACAAGAGACACCACCGGCTAAGACGAAGGATGCAAACTGGGGAGAACAAACATCACTGGCGAAGACCTATCATTTTCCTCCTCCTCCCCCTTGGCTAACCCAGGAGGGACGTTACTCAGAGGAAAAAAGAAAAGCACCACCTGCTAAGATTTTTAGTTCTACCCCTCCCCCATGGCTAACCTGGGAAAGAGGCCAACCAGGGTCAGGGAGAACAACAACATCTAAACAAAACCCAAATTGGGGGAACTGTGGGCCGCAGAAAAAGACCCCCACAAGCTGAGAGTCCAGGTGAAGGGACTTTGAATCATCCTCCCTCCCCTATCAGACAGTACTCAAGAGGATAGGGTACAATGAGTCATCAGAGTCCATCCACACCTAACTCTTTGGTAGTAAGAGTCCATGCTGCTACTGACCCTCTGAGAGGAGAAAAACTCTACCACCTAGAGAATGGTAATCAGCAAGATTCCAAAACCTCTGGATACTGCACGACAAGCCTCTTGACATTCAAGGGGTACAGGAGGTGATACTCCTCCATGTCCCTGTCCTTATCGAGAGCCAGCAAAGAAATGGACTGATTCAAATGAAAATCCACGATCACCTTTTGCAAGAAAGATGGAACTATTCACAGCTGTAACTCCCCAGGAAAGAACATATGGCCCCCAGCATCCTTCCGCCCTACAAAATCCAGGCAAGGTTTCTACTCGTGCCACTTCTCTAGGCACATGGAAGCAGGTTGGGGGCTATGCCTGAATAAAGGGTTGCCACCCCTAGGAAATCCCACCCATGAGAAGCAAAGCATCCAAACCGGGATGCACCTGAGATGTACCCACTGAGTTCCAAATTAGGCACTGGGGGGGGGGGGGAGATCAGAAAGCATTTGGGGAGTAATGAGACCCCTTTCCGCATGGACTGGGAATCAAAGTCAAATGGCTTATACCCCGAATAATGCGCAAAACCATCTGGATCCCATGGTGAACAACTGCTGACATTTAGCCTCCAGAATAGGTTGTGGCACAGGCCAAACCTTCATAGAAGCACATGGAAGACCGGTGGCAGGCTGGTCAGGATGGGGGTCTACACTGCAGCTCCTCCCTTAGGTAGCACACACTCCTAACACTGGGCTTACTAGAAAGGTGCTGAAGCATATTTGATGCAGCCAACTGAGGTTTGTGCATATGCTCCCAGCTTGGGGCAGGAAAGCGTGGCAGGACAACTTCGGGTTGGAGACTCACCCGGCACCCGACCGCATCAAGTGTGGGCTGTGGCATCCCAGCGCTGAGCAACAGAATTGCTCTGCCTTTCCCAGTGCCTTTGCCCCCTGGCCCCTCTGCTTCACAGGATAAGAACATAACATAAGAACATAAGAACATGCCATACTGGGTCAGACCAAGGGTCCATCAAGCCCAGCATCCTGTTTCCAACAGTGGCCAATCCAGGCCATAAGACCTTGGCAAGTACCCAAAAACTAAGTCTATTCCATGTAACCATTGCTAATGGCAGTGGCTATTCTCTAAGTGAACTTAATAGCAGGTAATGGACTTCTCCTCCAAGAACTTATCCAATCCTTTTTTAAACACAGCTATACTAACTGCACTAACCACATTCTCTGGCAACAAATTCCAGAGTTTAATTGTGCGTTGAGTAAAAAAGAACTTTCTCCGATTAGTTTTAAATGTGCCCCATGCTAACTTCATGGAGTGCCCCCTAGTCTTTCTACTATCCGAAAGAGTAAATAACCGATTCACATCTACCCGTTCTAGACCTCTCATGATTTTAAACACCTCTATCATATCCCCCCTCAGTCGTCTCTTCTCCAGGCTGAAAAGTCCTAACCTCTTTAGTCTTTCCTCATAGGGGAGTTGTTCCATTCCCCTTATCATTTTGGTAGCCCTTCTCTGTACCTTCTCCATCGCAATTATATTTTTTTTGAGATGCGGTGACCAGAATTGTACACAGTATTCAAGGTGCGGTCACCATGGAGCGATACAGAGGCATTATGACATTTTCCGTTTTATTCATCATTCCTTTTCTAATAATTCCCAACATTCTGTTTGCTTTTTGGACTGCCGCAGCACACTGAACCGATGATTTCAATGTGTTATCCACTATGACGCCTAGATCTCTTTCTTGGGTTGTAGCACCTAATATGGAACCCAACATTGTGTAATTATAGCATGGGTTATTTTTCCCTATATGCATCACCTTGCACTTATCCACATTAAATTTCATCTGCCATTTGGATGCCCAATTTTCCAGTCTCACAAGGTCTTCCTGCAATTTATCACAATCTGCTTGTGATTTAACTACTCTGAACAATTTTGTGTCATCTGCAAATTTGATTATCTCACTCGTCGTATTTCTTTCCAGATCATTTATAAATATATTGAACAGTAAGGGTCCCAATACAGATCCCTGAGACACTCCACTGTCTACTCCCTTCCACTGAGAAAATTGCCCATTTAATCCTACTCTCTGTTTCCTGTCTTTTAGCCAGTTTGCAATCCACGAAAGGACATCGCCACCTATCCCATGACTTTTTCCTTTTCCTAGAAGCCTCTCATGAGGAACACTCTCGCTATCTTTTTCCTCATCACTCCCAGAACTACTGGCACCTGCCCTAGCATCTCGAAGTGGCCCAGCTACCTTACCTCCTCCCCGTTGGCCTCCATCTTCTCTCCAGTTAGAAACGCCAGCGGACGGGAGGGTCACGGGGTCAGGTAACGATCAAATTGAAGTAAGTATTTACCTGCCCAGTGGTTCTGTGGCTTAAGGAAACCCAGGAGAAGTGACCCGAAGTAGTGCTGGGCTGGGAATGCCTCAAGGAAGTGTCCTGAGTTGTTGTTTTTTGTTGGTTTTTTTTTTTAGCAAAGCAGCATGCCTCCTGCAGCCAGTGATGCCAGGCTGCATTAAAATAAAAGTGGCTAACAGCCTTGATTCTGATGGAGTGGCCCGATGCTTAAAAAATGTATTTGGGGCCTTGGCAGAAGAGGCTGCCTCCTGCTGCCAGTGGCCGCATTTAAAACCTAAAGCGGCGCATAGCCATGAGGCAAGATTGCATTTAAGGGGGGCCACGGGGGCCTGAGGAGCTCCCGACTGCCTGAAAAAAGGCAGAGCCACAATATGAAAGAGGTGATCGGCTGCAAAATCAGAAGAGGCCCTCCATCATCAGGAATCGCACTGCACCAGTACCTCTTCTTCCTTGATTTTTTTTTTTTTAATATTGATGCAGCAGACTAGCTCCTGACTGGAAACAAGGGATGCAGCGGTGACAGTGGCTTGTTCCTGCACCAGGGCTGCCCCCCACCTCTCCACTTCCTCTTCCCCGGGAGGGCAGCTCTGTGCCCTGCCGCTGTGATTCTGGAGATGCTGCAGTCAGCAGCATCGTCCCACGCTATGCCAAAGGAGGACAGCGGTGGCACTCTCCAGGGCTGGCAACAGCCACAGGATCCAGGAGGTCCCTAGTGCCGACCGTCCTCGCCATGGATCCCGGGGCTCCCCTCCTACCCGTCGACGCATAAATCCCAAATTGCAATTTACATGAAAAGAGAAGATGCCCTCCCTCTTCAGGAATCGTGCTGCGCCAGGTCCAGACAGGAAAAGGCTGGACAAAGGAGAGCCAGTGGGTTATGTTTCCCCACCGGTCCCTCCCCTTTGGCCGACATCATTGCGTCGCTCCCCCAGCCAATCGTGTGGCCCAACGCCGTGGCGCATCCCGATGAATTCATCGTGCCCGTCGCTGGATCGAGCGGGGGGAATGACGACAAAGCAGTGTGCCCCTGGCGTGATGGATAAGATCCCCACATGTGGCACTGGCAGAACGCGGTTGGCGCCAATACCCACGGCCATCGTTGGAGAGGAAGAATCCTCACCTCCACCTATTGGTAAGTCTGGCCTCGGCGTGGCGGTGGCAGCGCCCCCATGGATGCAGCGAGTGCCCGGTTATTCACTGCACCCATGCATCCGTGCTGGAGTGCCTTCCATTTGTTGTGTGTCCCCCACTACATGTGGGGGTCACATTAGTTTTCTTAGAAACTTGTAAGTCAGAGCAGGTTTTCTTCGCAACCCAGCCTTGGCACTTGCCAAACAGGATATAGTCCCTATTGTTTTGTCCAGTCGGAGTGGATCCACCTTTGATGGCCAGGCCTGGTGTGTTTGTTTCAAAACAGGCTGAAGCAGGTGTGGAGGCAGCAGGAAATCTCTCCTGATAGGAGAAACTACAGCTCAGATTCCCTCACTTCCTCTACAGCTTGCATCTAATTTTTATTGCTTGTTCCCTTTCCCTAAAGGAAACAGGCCTCCTTTTTTCTTCTTCCTTTCCCTTCCCCTTCTTCACTGTTTGCTACTGCTTTTTTTCCCTAGGCTGCTCACCAGCCAGAGTCCTGTTGCTGCCCCAGAAAGGTAAGGCTCTCTTTTTCCATCTTTTTAGGAACTCCTGGGTTAGCAAGGACTGTAACAACCAAAAAGCAAAGTTTGTTTTAGGCCCAGTAGCTGCTCCCTGCCCCAGTGTGGCTTGGGTGTGGCTCTCCCTGCAACCTCTAGCAGTTGAGGCAGCAGCTCCTCAGCTTTTTTTTTTACCCAAGTTGAACTGCTCCTGTTCTGACTGAAACTGCTTCCCAAGTGGGAAAGAAAGGTTTTCCTAGGAGGGTTCTTTTTCTTTCTTTTGGAGTTTTATTTCTTTGTCTTAAATCCCATACTAAAACATGCCAAGGAAGTGGAAAAAAGGCGTGAAAGAGGAAACTCCTAAGCCTCCCTTCAAAGTGGCAAAGAGACAACTCAGGGGCCAGAACCTCTTCTAAGTACACCATCCCTACTGTCTAAGGACTCGGGTGAAGGAACTTCTAGATGCCCTTCCCCTGCCCTTGCAAGTGGTCTCATAGGCTAGCCCCAAAGCCAAAGCAGGAAGAGATAAATCAGCCTCCTATCCCCTTCAAAATTGAAGACAGGATAGTCAAGATGTCTAAAGTCCCTGAGATGCCCAAACAAGAGGCAACACTGGCTAAGACCTTCGATCCCCTCTCCCTTCCCCATTGGCAAGAAGTAAATTGGGGGAACAAATGCCACCAACCAAGACCTACAGCTTCCTCTCCCTCCCCTTTGGATAACCCAGGAGGGACACCATTTGGAGGCAAAAGGAAATACATTACTTGTTGAGACCTTCAGTTCTGTCCCCCCCTCCTCCCTTAGCTTGTCTGGGAAGGAGATTAATCAGGAACAGAGTAATGAGAACCTCTAGGCAGAACCCAGATTGGAGGAACTATTGGTCTCAGAAGATAACCTCACAGGCCGAGAGCCCAGGTGAAGGGACATCAAAGAGTCCCCCTCCCCTGTCAGACTATTCGCAGGAGGCTATGGCCATAACAGATAATCAACTTCCATTAATCCAGTAGTAGTCAAAATATGAGACACCATTGATCCCCAGAATAGAGAAAAATCTTATCTCCTTGTACAAGGGAGTCCATTTCCCCCCAGTCAGCAAGGGGGTGAGAATCATTCATCCTAGAATATAGGGAGAGAGACAACTTGGCAGCTTCTAAATCTCAGGAAAGCCCCTCTGTGGTTACTTGTACCCCCTAGAAAAAAATTCATATCCCCTGTAGATGATTTCTCTTTCACTGCAGGAGAAGCCATAGAGAGTCAAATAGCAGTGGGTGTGACAGGGTATGAGGAAGCATTAGAGACTCCACTCCCTGAAGGCACAGGGCAGATTTCTCCCCTCCCACAAGGGAGAAGAAACCTATAGAGCCAAAATGGACCTCTGGAGATTACACCTGCTCTACAACTTGCCATTGGGGAACAATCATTGCTCCTCTCACAGGAATATTCCCTCCCAGTCGGGGAAGAGTCTACTGTAAATGTAAAGGATAAGCAGGTAAGATCAGAAGCTGTACAGGTGAGAAGTGACGTTCTAGAGCCTGATGTTGCCCTGAGTAATCTGGGCCTCCAAGTGGGATAAGAGAGGAGGTGGGGATAGCAATGCTCCCTGGGGGGAATGCATTAGGGCTGGAACCCTATGTCAAGACCCAAGAACCTCCCCCTTCTACCCTATTCTCAACTAATTAAACACAGGTACTGAAAGGCATAGAAACAGAGGGAGATAAGCAAATTGCTTTTTCATTACCCCCGGATAAGACAACCTACTTGATGAGGTGATGTAACAGAGGACGACTCAAGAACAGTGGGACCCCTAGAATAATTAATAGACCTCCATCAGGAGAACCTCATACCCATATAACGTTAGCTGGAGAGTGCTGATATTCAGTGCTGTTCAACAGAAGTGTGGCCACACATCTGGAACACCTCCAACCCCGACCTCTTCTTATATGGGAAAATTTTGTCCAGGCAACAATTTGCCTTAAAAAAATTTACCCAGAGGGGGAGAAATTTTAAAAAAATAGTTTTATCAGGTGCCTCCCAGAGTTGCCCAAATAAATCTTTTGAAGATAAACCTCTAAGCTTTATTTTTATTTAGTTTCACTGTTAATATACTTTTAACATTGACTGACTAGAATGAATATATTCACCAAAATACTTCATGATTATCATCCCTTTTGCTAAGCAGTTTTCTTCACCATACTCTTCATGTTTGAAAAAAACATGATCTCCCTTAATTCGACAATGTAAACATGGGCTGCTTGTAATTACCACAGCAGAAAATCACATTAGCTATCAAGATACTATTAGCACACACAACTTATGTCATGGGAATATGGTACAAAGCCTGACGTGCATGATTGTGTGCTATTGATCTCTGGTAATGTGAGTCTCTGTTAGGATAACCCAATATTTATGAACTCACATTCTGTCTTATATGAGCTTCTGGCAGTTCACATTTTTGTTCAGATTTCCAAATCTACTGTAAACCAGTTTTGATTATCTTATTAATTTTTTTTTAGCATATTATCCATAACTGCAGTGATATATAAAGGACTTATTTTTAAACAGATGCAGTTTCAAAAAGCTCAGCCTCCGATGGGAAGTGATAACAGTATTCATGAACTACAGATTTCTACAAAATACCTGCAGCATAACACTAGCAGCTGCCACTTTACCCATGTGGCTGTCATCCCTACCTTCTGGCCCCTTACCATACCTTACACCAGTGGTTCTCAACCTTTTCCCCATCGTGACACACCTGACAGACCATGCTCACATGTGTGACACACTGCTCATTACAATTTACGGCGGAAATAAAAAATAAAGGTCCAGTATTATTTTTATTGTTAAGAATGACACAAGGAAAAGATACATATTCTATCTGAACAGAAATTGCATAAACGATAAACATCCCACACCAAAACAGCACCAATTCCAGCACTTAACAGTAACACTGAAAATATTACACCAGGCCTTAAGACACCAATACATCTCCTATTACGAAAACGGACCAAGTTAGGCTGCTATAGAGCCCTACACAGAAACTACACGCCAGCAGAGAACCTCACCTGAATCACATGTGCTGACCCTCACCTAACAAAGAATAAAGAGACCAAAACGCATAACTAAAAGCATGTAGACAAAAAGTGAATTGGAAACCGCAACAAGCCAGAGTCTCTGTATGCAGTGCAACAAAAGAAAAAAAGAAACATCACCCATCCTTATAAAACAAATCAAGAAATATAAAATCAGTAGCAGTAAAACCATACTAACAAAAAGAACAGATTATTTCAAAACAGTGGAAGAATGGAATATTCAATAATTAAAAACTCATATCAAAAAATTCTAGATACCGATAAAATATTTTAAAATAGCAGACACAAAGACCCAGTAATGAAAAATAATAAGGATATAAGAAATGTTTTGCTCTGCATACCTGGGAACGTTTGATATCCAGGTGCCCTGAGATTGTTTTGAATTAGCAGGAGGAGGGGCGGTTTGCTTGGAACTTTCTCATCTCTCTCTCTTTCTCACACTGGCTCACAATCGCTCACATATACACATGCTTTTTCTCTCTCACTTATATAGGCTCTTAATTACACATTTACACACATACTGTCTATCTTTTCAGGCTTACACACACAGGCTTTCAATCGCACGCATACATGCTGTCCTTTTCTCTCACACACAGACTCTCATTCGCATGCTTACAAACATGCTGTCTTTATCTCACTTTCACACATGCTCTCAATCACATACTCACATGCTCCCTCACCTAAACCAGCTCTCAATCACACACAGACACACATGCTGTCTTTATCTCACTTTCACACATGCTCTCAATCGCATACTCACATGCTCCCTCACCTAAACCAGCTCTCAATCACACACAGACACACATGCTCTCAATCACTTAATCACATGCTCCCTCACCTAAATCAGATCTCATTCACACACAAACACACATGCTCTCTCTTTCTCTCATTTACACACAGGCTCTCAATCACATACTCACATGCTCTCTTACCTAAACCAGCTCTCAATCACATACATATTCTTTCACATGTACAGGCTCTCAATCATTCACATACATGCTATCTCACTCACACACACAGGATCTCAAACACACATGCTTGCTCATTCACTCACTCTCCCCCCTCCCCCGAAGTAGCGGCAGCAGCCTCCTCCACTTCTAAGCCTAAAGACAGCAGCAATCTACTTCATTTTCAGCCCTCGCAGCAAGGAGTCCCATTGGCCATGGGGGCTGACAACATTCTTCGTTTTTCTCTGAGCCACGCTGCTCATTCCTTAGGCTGCACCTCTCTTTTCCCGCGCACACACCCGCTGATCACCACTTCTTCTGGGCCACGGGGGGGGGGGGGGGGCAGGAAGAAGAGAGCATGCCGGTGCCATTGACTCCTGCTCTCCTGCTGCGTTCCACACGGGCTTTCAGTGTTTTAAGCCTGGTGTAGGACCTATCTTGCTCGGGTAGGGGGAGCAGCTGGGTCAGCAGGGGACCAGGAAGTGTGGCGACACACCTGCGTGTGCTTGATGACACACTGGTGTGTTGCGACACACCGGTTGAGAACCACTGCCTTAGACCAAATTATGCATTCGTTTTGTAAACATGGAAAACACAGAATCTGTCATTGGTATAATAAGGCTGCAGCTTTTATTTAACACATCATGAAAAACTTTCCTGGGTACCCAAGCTGTTATGATGTGTCCACTGCTGCCCGGCGTAGGGACCAAGCAATGAAGCCTTATTCCATGGGCCCCCCGCCTTGTCCCCAAGCAAGGGGGCCCCGACCATCGGCACATTCCGCGCCTCCACCTGTTTGCACCACCCAAGGCGCTGATCGGCTACCATGCCGTCCTGCCACCGGCACCACTTGCAATATGCCCAACTGTCCCGGGTAACTGCCCCCTCCCTCTCAGCTGCGACATTAACCCCAACAATGAATAACATTTTGAACTGCACTAACTACCATAAGTATGCTGTCTGCTGAATATGTTAACCTGTTATAACAATGTATACGTAATAATATTGCAAGCTTAACATAATACACGGCGTTATTCTTCTCTTCGAGCATCCACTCTTTAAAGACATTCTCAACTTTTCACGCTAAATTAATTCCGCAGGTGGGTGGGTGGGTTTTGCCGCCGTGCAATCAAAAGGGGCTCTTGGGCCTCCATCGTGGCCCTTTAAAGGGTCGATGACATCATCAGCCGGCACCGCCGATGTTCCCTCTAGGCACTGAAGCCCAGGGCAAGGTTAAGCGCCATGTCATCATGTTCGTGGGGGGGGGGGACCCGATTGCAAATCGCGCGCTGATGCTTCCGCCCTCATCGCCGCGTGCCTCTCCTCCCCCCTTCCCATCATACCGCTGTCCTTCGTGGGGGCCGGCGCATCAGTTAAGGGTGGGCTCTGGCCAGGAAGCGAAGGCCCACCTATTAACACTAGCAGCCGCCACTTTATCCACGTGGCTGTCGTCCCTACCTTCTGGCCCCTTACTGTGCCTTAGACCAAATTATGCATTCATTTTGTAAACATGGAAAACACAGAAACTATTGTTGGTATAATAAGGCTGCAGCTTTTATTTAACACATCAAGAAAAACTTCCCTGGGTACCCAAGGCAGTATGATGTTCTCCACTGCTGCCCGCTGTAGGGACCAAGCAAGGAAGCCTTACCCATAGGCCCCCCACCTTGTCCCCAAGCAAGTGGGCCCCGACCATCAGCACATTCCGTGCCCCCTTTTTACACTGCCCATGGCGCTGATTGGCTACCATGCCATCCTGTGATGTCACCAGCACCACTTGCAATATGCCCAACCGGCCTGGATAACCAACAAGACATGAGGCAGGGGGGACCCTTGCCTCGTGTCCCCCCAACTAATGAATAGGCTGTGGCCTGTATCTTTTTTTTTTTTTGTCATACTATGCCCCTATGGCATCCTGTAGAGCATTATTAAATATATCGTAACCGTCACTGAGCACAGGTCCTTACCCACAGGTCCTTGTCCCCCAGACATATTATTACATCCGGAGCAGTCCTCAAGTCCCTCGGGTGCCGTAGTAGGTACAATAACTGTTCCCAACGCATGCCGAGCTTTCCTATTCACGTGACAACCCACTCTTGCGGTGCCAGTCCTAAGTGTGGTCCATAGGATCATCTGTGTACTCTCTTAGCGGCCCACCATATATAGGAGTGCCAATGATCCAAGCTAAATGCTTAGCCCATGGCAGATTTGCAAGATATAATTAAGAATTTTGGTTACATGTGGTCACTTTAACCAAACGGATATAGGTATTGACCGCATTAGATCACCATCGTCCAATTCTCTTTATCATAGCTGCTTGAAGTCCAGCTTGCCAGCATGGGTGCTGCTGGTACATGCTTACGAAACAAATGACATTTAGTATGAGATAAGGCATCTGCAGCACCATTACATACCCCAGGCACATGCCTAGCTCGCAATGTTGTATTATTTTGCAAGGCCTCTAACATTACTCCCCTCAGGAGATTTACAACCTTCAGGCACTTGGCCAATTGTGAGTTCAATACCTGATCCACCGCTTGTTGTCGCACCAAAATATTATGTGCTTGTTCCTGAGTCTGTTGCTCCATAATACTAGCGCCACCCAGATAGGGAAAAGCTCCAAATGTTATGTTCTTTGTGAGTCCTATAGTAACCCATTCCACTGGCCATGGTTCTGCAAACCATGCACCTTGGCAAAATGCCCCAAAACCCTAGACTCCTGATGCATCAGTATGAATATCCAGATCTTTGCTGGAAAGTGGTGGCCCTTGTATGACGGATACGCCATTGAAGTTGCTGAGAAATGAGCTAAATACCTTAAAATCCACACTTATATCCTTTGAAACTCTTAGGAAATGATGGTGTCACTGTATCCTGACTGTGACCACTGATAGTCTTCTCATTAAGGCTCTTCCCATGGGAATAACCCGACATGCAAAGCTCAAGATTCTCAGGATGGATTGTGCAACCCGTAGCATTATCTTCTTTGCTGATGCCGCTTGCTGTATATCCTGCAGAGTTTTTTTACCTTTTTTTGTGGAACCTGGCTCCCATCTTGTTAGAATCCAGCTCGATGCAAAGGAAGGAAATGATCGTTGCTGGACCTTCAGTTTTTCTATGTGCCAAAGGAACACCGAATTCCTCGGTGATGGACTGGAATTCTCTTAGCAATTGGTAGCAGGCGTTTTAATCTCTTGGCCCCATGAAGGTATTTTTTGGGCACTTCATCAGTGGGTGTGGAGCATGCTGAACACTTATGCATAAATTTGCAATCTTGGAATATGCATGCTGTTTTGTTATAACGCCAGAATGTGTTGTCCTGAGACTGCACATGCCTATCTAAATGCCTGCTGGGAGATGACCTTCTTGGGTTTGTTGAGTGTATTCTTTGATCCGCCGTTTTGTGTGTCATCTGCTGTATTCAGCGGCTGACTTCTTGAGTTCCCCATGCCATGAACCAATTCTCTTCCATTTTGTCCTGGAATTTCTCATCATAGTTGAGCCAGGCCCAATCTTTGTGCTCTTGGTATGCTTGGAGGATGTTGACTGCGTAAGTTAACATGGGACCATATTGTGAAGGGTCCCTATGTCCCTCCACACTTGTCATGTAAAGAAACACCTTTATCCAGTTAATAATGTTCTTTGGAATCCTCGTCTCCTTTTCTGTCGATGCCGATCTATCCTTCGATTTCTTTCTGTCCTCAGATCTGCGTCATCCATGCAGGATACTGAAAATATCTATGTATTTTCTGTTTTGAATTCTTTTGCGCAGTTGCTTGGGCACACCTTCCCATAGTCCTGATAGGGTGGTGAGTGTGGGTGGGCCTCTGGAGTCCTTGTCTACTGCCTTAGACGTCAGTTGTGAGTTACTGCAGCTTGCGGATTCTGAAGATGATGTGGAAGAAGAGCTTGAACTTGCATTAACTTGTGAGGCAATACAATGCGCCGGCACTCCTTCTTGATTAGGAAAGGCTCCTTGTGGTGGTGCCGGCCAAGGACACCAAGGCAACTGATAGAAGCTTTGGCTGCTCATTCCTCCATATGTCACATAATCCCCTAGCCTCCCCACTTGGTTCCATCCTGGGAATGGGCCGGGAACGCTGTGGCCCCATGGTGCTCTCGGATGCCAGCACTGTCAAAGTTCTGCCATGTAGGGTATGGCTGACTGCCGTGTCCATGCTGTCCTTGGATCCAACCAGAAGACGACAGGGATGGCTCTCCGTTCGGTGGACACGGGTACCCATCGATGCCCATAGGTCTTTGATAATTGCTCTGGCTGGCCTGCAGTTGCATGCCTTCGAGGGGGCTCTGGTGTGGTCTATGAGAAGCCGTCACCTTCTCCAAGTTGTGCTACAGTGGCCCCAACTCCATTGCCTCTTCCACCCTTGTCTCCGTAGTGCACCCAGCATCTGACATTGCCTTGCTTGCATTAGGTTCAGCAGGATTGGTCGCCTGTTGCTGTGACACCTCTCGACTGGAACCTCGTTCGCCGCAAGTCTTTTTCCGACTGTTTGCCGCTCTTGTTCATTTTTCGCACCGCATACTCTCTGTATTTGTATTGCCTTCCATATTTCTTTCTTTTGCAGTCGTTGAACACACTGCATGTAGTTTGCATCCTGTTTATTCTGCCTATGCCAAGGTGCTTGCAGGAGTGTTAGTGGCTGGACCAGAAGGTTTTTTTTGTTTTTTTTTAATATACCCGCAATTGCCACCAGCCCTCTCTAAACCTTCTGCCCCCCCCCCCCCCTATTTTTTTTCATTTGAATGGGGGGCAGCTCAACCCCAACTATTGCCCCAGCTATTTGCTTTGGCTCCTATGCTTTTTCGGACTTCCCACAATAGCTAAAATATTTATTTATTTATTTATTTATTTAAAGTAAGTTTGGCTAGTATCCACTTTCATCTTCCCTCTCTGTTTCCCAAAGATGGCTTCTAACTCACAGCCCCTGGTACTCTAAGAACAAACACCTCACTGGTGAAGTCACAAGGCACAGGTACTAATCTATTTATTTTTAAATATATGTGCCTGTTGCTAGTTCTACCTGCTCTCTTATTTTTTATTTATTTATTTTTTAATTGGGGATTTGAACCAGCAGTCTATTGCCGCAGCCCTTTCTCCCTACTGCCATGGTCCTGGCTCCGCCCCCCCCCCAATTACTTTTCTTTTTTTTTATTTCTACCACGTGGCCCTTGGGTCTGATTTTCTCCTTCTCACCAAACTCTGCACCCTTGCGATCCCTCTTCCCTGGGCTGCCTTGGACTCCCCAGTCAAACAAAGTAGATTGCCTCCTCCTGATCCGTGACTCCCACACCTCCCAACTCCAGCAACCCTCTGTCCCCTTTGCCCTCCAAACATGCTTGCAAACCCGCAAAAATGGACCCGCGCTGTTCCCCTCTCTCTCCCTACTTCCCTTTCTTGAATTTACTCCCCTCCGGTCAGCTTGAATCATGCGACTTGCAAAAACTCTCTCGGTTGCGTGTCGGGTGTCCGCTGCATGGCCCTTACGCTGAAGGTCCCGATGCTGTCGGTGGCTCCCGTTGCCGGCACATGATCAAAAGGGGCTCTCGGGCCTCAATCATGACCCTTTAAAGGGCCGATGATGTCATCGGCCCGCGCCACCAATGCTCCCTCTAGGTGCCGAAACCCGTGATGAGGCTTAGCGACACATCATCATGCTCGCGCGGGGGGGGGGGTGGCCCAATCACAAATTGCGTGCTCCCGCCTGCATCGCCACACGCCTCTCCTCTCCCCCCCCCCTTCCCTTCATGCCCCCCTCCTTTGTGGGGGCCAGTGCCTTGGTTAAGGGGGGGCTCTGGCCAGGAGATGCAGGCCCACCTATTTCTTCATTTAAGAACACCATCTATTTAATGAGCAGAAGGCAACATCTAAGTTTTGCACACTTTAGGAAACAAACTGTGTTTCCATATTTTGAAATGGGTACTTTTTAAAATATCTGTGTGCAGTTTTGCTTACTTTTGAAATTATAGTCTCAACGGAATATCTAAGAAAGAGACGTTCTCACCCTCCCTTTTAAAGACAGGCCAAAAATCATGTTGAGTTTGAATTATCATAAAAATGTGTGATTGGGATCATGCAAGTTCAGACTCACATCAGGTCATATTAGTCTAGGGCTTCAATTGAGTCAAGAACCTAAGGCTCGCAGGGCACTGAATTGTAATCTGAACCAGCTCACCAGTTTTAGCTTGTGGCAATTTGTACTACTTTTGTGATGTGAACAATAAGGTGAGACCCTACTGTGGATAATTATTTGTTTGTAATTACTATGGCTGTCTTCCTGGTTTTATGGGATTTCACTAAGAATTAGTATGTTCTTTAGTACATAAAAATTATCCTTATTGTAGAAAGCAGTGTGTAGGAATAATGACTAGGATATTAAATTCTTGCAAACTAACTGTTTTAGCCTTAGTTGAAACATATCATAGTAATTGAAGTGTATATTCTAGAATAAATTATGGCTATTTATGCTAAAACAGATAAAATGGTCTCTTTTCATGAAATAGCAGTGAAATGAAAACAATAGTTAATGTTGCTCCCTGGTGACTCAGAAATATTTTCTCACATTCTTGGAACAAAGTCCTTTGATACATTGTTTTGATTTAGTATTCTGTCACTCACGATTATGGTAGAATTCCATTTCCTGCAAAACTTTTATTCATATTAACATGAAACTCTATTTTCTTAAAAGCGATTTCCTTTAAACAGTTTTACATGTTTCAAAATTGTTGTAAATAATGTAATAGTATTGGGAAGATTTAGATGGAGTAGGATTATAAGTCCCACAACAGGAATGATTATGAAGGACTCTAATTAAAGTGTATCTATATATCTATATTTATATATACATATAATCTATTTAATAGCCCTGTTGCACACTTTGTCTTAGGAACAATCTCAGTGTGTGAAATTTAGGTTAGAAAGCAACTTCCACTACTCACTGTGACCATAAACAAGTCTAATTGCACTCTAATCAGTTTTTATGACCTTAAAGTCAGGAACCTTGAACTTGGATGATTTAATTTTAGAGCCACCAGTTTTCAAGAAATTTTATTGCGTAAGTCTCTGCAGATGGTACCAAATTCATGGTGTTTCTGGCAATTGCAGCAGCACTAAGATTTCTATGATCCTTGCATGGATTTTTATATAGAAACTGTTCTGCTACTGCAGTTGCTGGAAGCATCAGGTAGTCAGCATTGATGGCAGTAGTAAGCTGCTCTCTGGCTCAACAACTTGATAATTAAAAATCCCTGAAAAGCCAATAGCTCTACTTGTACGGTAGCAATATGGGTTCAATACACTCAAAAAATTATTAAACAGGAGAGCGTGCAGAGTCAAAGATATTAAAGTACTGCAATAGTATCAGAAAAAGGCTAAACAGAGCAAAGGTGACCATTCCCTTTCTCCCCTTGAGCATCATCAGCCTCCTTCACCTAAAGGAAAAGAAAGACACATCATGTCCAGATGTGAATTGAATAATTGGCCATAGCTTTTTTTCAATGACTAACATGGGAATCTAATATATGTATTCAAGTGCCTGAGCCTCTGTCCCTTCTTTGCGCAACAGCTCACTGAGCATCATCCTTAGGGTCATCAGTAGTGATGTGTCTTGTTCCAGTTGCCCAAGTGGCCCTCCCAAGGCCCTGGCTTGGTGGTAGGATTTGCTTCTGCTGAAGGAAGTATCCCAAGACCTGCATCTCAAGCCATTAGAATAGAATATACAGGCAGATAAAGAACATGAGAACCATCTTGTCTACTCTTTTATCCTTTCTTTTTGAACTACTTTAGAGTCCAATCATTAGGGATATTCATTCATTTTTAAACGTGGGTAATCCAAACTGAAACAGCCCATTTTATCGAAAATGAATTCAGTGTCCCTGTGAAACCCAAATGATTTTAGTTGTTTTTCATTTTGGTAACCAGTGCACATTATTAGCAAATAATGTACATTCTTTGCTGAGAAATTTAAAAATGCACACATACAGCTGGACTGAGCCAAGCCCAACTATGGCTTTCTCTGGCCCCTTGAGGCCCCATCCCCACCAAGACACTGGGGCCATGTTTTATTCAGCTGGGCTGAGCCAAGCCTATGCAGAGTCTTTCTGGGACCCTCTAACTCCCATTCCTATCCCCAGAAATCAGCCTGATCTCCTTCTGGCCTTCACTTACCCCTTCTATGGGTGTAAGTGAGGGCTAGAAAGATAAAGGGGCTTAAGTGATCCCATCTTGCTTTTAGCCCACCAAAACCTTTTTTTTTAAAAGGCATCTGGATCTGAGACTGGGGCCAGTGATATCAAAATGGCACCAGTTTCTAGGCCAGCCAGTATCATTTACTTGTATGACTGTATGAATGTACAAGAATTTGGCTCTGTGTAGCCCTGAAATCAGCTTAATTTAGAGTATCTTGGCCCCAGCATCTTGGTGGGGGCAGAGAGGCTGGAAGGGCCCAAAAAGCAGCTTTTTAAAAAAATATATATATATATATTTATTTTGGTTTGGCAAATAAACCAAAATAAATATTAAAACAAAATGAACATAAGAGCATTAAAAATTACTATGCTGGTTAGCCAAAGGCGCGACTTTCCTCTTACGATTTCCCTGCAAATGCGTTATAAAATATGTAGGAAATACCTATATCTTTTTCCTACCCGAACAGTTGAGACAGTTTCTAGAAGGAAGGACATAACCAGGTATTATTGGGGGTAATAATAGGGTTCCTGTCAGCAGCAATGTTATAGTTATTTCCTCTTATCTCCTTGTATTTTCTGTTTTCCTCCCCCCATAATTTCCAATGTAATACAGCAAATGTTTTTCCTTACCATATAATTGGATTATATATGGGAGAAGTGATATGTTGATATCTTTTTCTTTGAATTTGTTTTCTGTATTTCCTTACAAAGTGTTCTTTGTTAATAATTTGAAAAAACAATTAAAAAAAAAAAATTACTATGCTGGAAGGTCCACCGAGTCCAGCATCCTGTGGCTAATCCAGTTCACAAGTTCCTGGCAAATCCCATTAAGTAGATCTAATTCCTATTACTCACTTCAAGGGATAGCAGTAGCTTGGCTAATAATGTGCTATGGATTTTCTTGTCCAGGAACTTGTTCAAACCTCCTTTAAACCCCACTATGCTAGTTGCCTTGACCACATCTTCCGGCAACAGATTCCACACCTTGATAGTGCGCTGAGTGGAAATATACTTTCTATGATATCTTTTGAATCTGCTGGTTGTTAGTTTTATGGAGTGTCTCCTGGGTTTAGTATATATTTTTTATAACTCTTTATTAAAGTAGTTTAAACTTTGTGTTCATACATAATAAAATAGCAATTATATCCACAACTTGCATTGGCGTACAGAAGGCAAACATATTTGTCATGACAAAAACCAGGATCATAATACATCAAGTGGAGGCATATAATGAGAAAAGAAGACAGAGAATCTTTCAGAGAAATTCTCCCCATTATGCACACAAGGCATTGACAGGGGAATCCTATGAAATTGATGATAAATACCCCAAACAGATTCACACCTGAAAAGTTGCCCTTTCAAATCATATCAGTTTTTCAAGGTCATCCCCAGTTTAGATTTTGTACTTTCCAGTGTTCCAAACTGGTGTTAAATTTCCAGAAGGTCACTATAGTGAACTGGGCTGCCAGCGGTAGTTGGCCCACCAATGTATGGAACTTCCTAGGTACAAGTGAGCCACTCCATCTTCCCAGGAGACCCAGTAGAGACATGACACATACAAGGAGGCCAAGGATATCCAAAACCTCCTGAGTGACCAGAGCCACTTCGCTTCAGGACAGTGCCACCACATATGTTTATAGGTACCTAGCATTCCACAACCTCTCCAGGTACAAAGAGCTAGAGCCTAGGAAAACCCTGAAATAAAATTGAGGGGAGCAATAGAGTTCTAAGCAGGAGCTTAACCATAAGCTCTGTTTTCTCTAGCACAGATGGTAGTATGGTGTTCCACATTCTATATGACTTTCTAGTCACCAGCTCTTCATGCAAAACAGCAATTAAGGGGGGGGGGGATCTTTACCATTCTTTCAAGTAAGTATGCCCCTATATATTTTGG